>NW_023462525.1:0-18545 GCF_013731165.1 Rhagoletis pomonella
GCTTATACCCGCGGGTTTCACCCCGCGCTTTTATACAAATATAAAAAATAATTTAATGATGTTAGATTTTATTTCTGTGCCCATTTCGTTATAGCTCGTTATTTTTTAAGCGAGTTAAGGTATTTAGGCCGTTTAAACCTATGAAATTATAAAATCTCGTCTGCGCGCTAGGCATACGAAAGAGATCAATCCCTCTAAGTTTACCTTACAATGGTTCCAGGTATACGACGCGTAAACATGTAACCTTCTTGGAGGTGCCACGGCGGGTTCTAATATTTCCAACTCAAATTTAGTAACCTGGCCTTGATAAAATACCACTTCTCATTACTGTAGCAAATGCCTCAAGAGAGCTTTAGATTATAAGGCCGAACCCGGCTCTCCCTTTTCCATTTAATGATTTTTTTCTATCATTACGGCACTTATAAAATAAATCTCCATAACAAATTTAAAATACTTCCAAAGATTTTCTATCCTTCCAGAGATATGTATTAAGAAATTTTTAGTATGTATGGGAGGCGACATGCCTCCTTTTTTAATAACTCACATTTTTTCTATGAGCAATTGAAACATTTTGTATACACAACTCCATACCAAGTTCCAATATTCTTCCACAAACACTTCCAGGGATATGTGGCAAGAAAAGGTCAATTTGCACAGAAAGTGCCAAGCCCCTTTTCCTTATAACCCTAATCTTCTTTCATGAATTTAGAATTGATTTTACATATCCCAGTATCAAGTCCAGTACTCTACCATGAACACCTCTAGAGATATGCAGTATAAAAGTAAATTTGTACGGGAGCTACCATGCCGCCTTTTCGAATAACGCAAATTTTTCTCCATGAGTATGGAATTAATTTTGTATACACATATCGGTGCCAAGTTCCCGTCCTCTGCAATAAACACCTCCAGAGATATGCAGCATACAAAAATAATCCACAAATTTTTCTCCATGAGTATGGTATTCGTTTCAGATACATACATACATATGTATTTCCATACCAACCTTGAGTACTTTACCCCAAACATTTGAAGGGATATGCAATATGAAACTTTCAGTCAGTATGGGAGGTGCTACGCCTCTTTTCCACAAACGCCCATTTTTTCTCCGTCAATATGAACCTGATTTCATACAGTGTTGGAAAACTGTTAATCTGATTAACGATTAAAAATTACCGAGTAAAATGTTAATCGCGTTTGACGATTAAAATTAATTAGTCGTTATCAACTGTACGATTAATGATAACATTTTTTGAATCGTTAATCGCTGGCTGCGATTACGTTTAATTAATTTAAAACATTAATCGTTAATCCAATTAAAAATAAAATCTGATTAACTTGTCTAGTTTGTCCGAGTTTGAAACCAAACACCAGTTATAGTAATTATTTTGTGTTTTGCGCTTATAAAAAGCACATAATATAAACAAATCATAATTATTGTTATTAGTAATACATAAACTGGGAACTTTTACAATCCTAGTTTGTAAAACGTTTGTTGGTATATATCTTAATGAAAATGCACATCAAATTGCTTAGATGGATGAGAAAACCCGACTTAGCCATTCCGGATTAGCTTGCTTTGTATGCACAGGGAAATTCCAGCATAACTTAATTAATCACCAAACCTACTTGATCAAATTAAGAGTTAATGATTAAAAATTAGTTTTTGAATCGCGGTCACGATTAACTATTTAGTCAGATTAAAATTAATCATGATTAACTGTAATCAGCTTGAATTTAATCGTATTAACTAACTGATTAAAACATCAATCGATTTATGCCATCATTGATTTCACATAGATATCACTATACCAAGTTTCAGTTCTCTCCCACAAAATACTTCCAGAGATATGTACGTAATATGAAAATTCCAATTTGTATGGGAGGGGCCTTGAGTTATCGGACTTACTTTCAATCTATGACCATCCTTCCGAAATCCGTAGTAAGTGTACTAAACTTCGTTCTGATCGGAAAACCGGTTAAGGAAGTAGCCTGTTTTTCATTCCAGGTCATAAACCATCTTTGAGCAAAATTTCATTTTCAAACAGGTGGCAATTCTTAAAAAAGTAACATATTTTCCAGTCTAGGTCATAAGCTATCTGTGTGCAAACTTTCATGCAAATCAGTTCAGTCATTTACGCGTATTAATTTAATTAAACTTTCCTAATACGTGATAACTCTTAAAATAGTAGCCTATTTTCCAACATAGGTCATAAGCTATCTCTGTGCGAAATGTCATGAAACGGCAACTCTTCCAAAAAATTAGCCGATTTTCCACTGTAGGTCATAAGCTATCTGCTTGCAAAATTTCATGCAAATCCGTTCAGACTTTTCCGCGTATTTATTTAATTACACTTTTTTAGCAGGTGGTAACTCTTAAAAAAAGTAGCCTATTTTTCAACCTAGGTCATGAGCTATCTGTGTGAAAACTTCCATGCAAATCAGTTCACTCATTTCCGCGTATTAATTAAATTAAACATTTCTAACAGGTGGCAACTTTTAAAAAAAGTAGCCTACTTTCTAACCTAGGTCATAAGCTATCTGCTTGCAAAATTGCATGCAAATCCTTTCAGTCGTTTCCGCATTAATTTAATGAAACTTTTTTAACAGGTGGTAACTCTTAAGAAAAGTAGCCTATTTTCCACTGTAGGTCATAAGCTATTTGTGTGCAAATTTTCATGCAAATCCATTCAGTCGTTCCCTCATATTAAATAAATTAAACTTTTTTAACAGGTGGCAACTCTTAAAAAAATAGCCTATTAACCAATCTGGCCCATAAGCTATCTGTGTACAAAATCTCATGCAAATCCGTTTAGTCGTTTCCGCGTGATGATTTCCCAAACATCCAAACATACAAACTTTCACATTTATAATATTAGTAAGATGAAGGGTTAGTCAATGGTCTAATAGTTAAAGAACTACAAAATAATTGTTTGGTATCGCAATTCAAATATCTACATATAAAGCGTTAGTTAATGAACCTTAAACATGTCAGGTCAGACCAGTGGCGTAGCCAGGATTTGGCTTTGGAGGGGGATGAAAAAAAAATTCCATCGATAACTTAAATTTGTGACACACATGGCTAGAGGCGTCGCCTGAGTGCATTCTTTCATATATTTATGTATGTGCCAGTTTTACCGTTATATATTTTTTATCTATTCGTTTATTCCATGGGGTATTCATGCTTTATTTAAATTTAAAAAATTAAATTACTACACCGTTTTAAAAATCTGAAAATTCACTGCGGGAAATTTTTTTATTCTCTTTGTGTCTTCGCCTACTCGTTTTTGCCTTTATAAGTTTTGAAAAAAGGTTTTGAACGAACCATTATATCACATTCCTAGGCAAGTTTTGAAAGAATATTTTAGTCTTTAAACAACATAAAAAAAAATCGACAAACTTTCGTAAAAATTTCGAACTTTCTATTTCAATTGTATCTCTTAATATTTTGCAGTTTTTTAGCTCATTCAATTTTAGTCTAATAAAGTTTAAATTTAAAGTACCTGTGATTTACAGTTGATGTATGGCATATTTTTGACGATATCGGTAATTTTCTTCCATATTATCTAAGTATGTTCGTCGATTTTTTGATGAAGAAAATGAGCAACGCCTTCATCAAAAAAAAAAATATTAAAAATCAACGATAAGTCGCAGCTATGTATTTTAAACTTGCGCTTTATTTGAATTGATCGGACTACAAAACTGCATATTCAAAATATGTATTTATATCAAATCTAATTAAAAAGCTTTACGAAAGTTTGTTGATTTTGTTCATGTTGCGCAAAGATTAAACCTTGGATTTATACGGGTTTTGTTAAATTGTAAACTGCATTTGTATAACCAAATAATTAAAATTCTATAATTTTAAGATAAATGGCCAATCTAGTTAACATGTATGAAGTTTTGATAAGCACTTGAAATGTCAAGTTTTTGTACTGAATTCAAAGAAGATTATCCATTCACAATAACTTAAAAAAATTTGTTTGTAAGAAGTGTATCTTAAAATATCTGCCTTGACATTTATTTTAAAAGTGTAAAATATGTAAATGTACCTACATAAACTTTCCCGTGAATACCATCAAAGTATTGGTCTTGAAGGGAATCTATGTATGCATGCATGCATATTAGCAAATTAAAAAGTCGATACAATTTACAGTCGAAAAGTACAGTTTTTTGTATAGATTATAGATTATTTCCCAACACGGTGGGGAACTAAGCAAAATGGCCTAGTGTATTTCGCAAATATTCAAATACATAATCCACCAACCGATAATTTTATATATTCATTAAAAGATAATTTGCCATCAGTTTGAAATAAAAAAATTATAAATCGGAAGGGTAAAATAGTATTGTGTTATTAATCTATACATATAATAAAATTGTAACAGGTCGATGTCTGTACATTATAGATATTAAAGAAAAATTAATGCGGGGGGTCTTTATTAGAGCACCAGAAGCCAAATCAACCATTTTTAGAATTTTTGTCTGTCTGTCTGTATGTTCGTTCGCGCATCACTCGAAAACGAATGCATGGATTTCAATGCAGTTTTCACCGATGTATTGCTAGAGGTCTAACTTAAAATATAGGAAGAAAAAAATTAGAGAGTTGCCACCTGTTTGAAAACTGGAGTTTAAGTAAATTGATAAGAAAAAATGAATATTGCAATATGGGCGTCAAAAGAACGAGGCTGAAGAAGGCTTACAGCCAAAAATATTTTTTAGAGTTGCCACCTGTTTGAAAATTTACATTTAATTTAATTTATGAGATAAATTGAATATTGCAATATGGGTATCAAACTGAAGGGGTTTAGGAAATTTTATTGCGGAAAAGAAAAATTTGATTGTATTAAATTGATCAAATAAATGAAATCTATATCTACATCTATACATATCATAAAATTGTAACAGGTCGATAGCTGTACCTTATAGATATTAAAGAAAAATTAATATGATGGATTTTTATTAAAGCCAAATAAACAATTTTTATAATTTTTGAATCTCTGTCAGTCTGTATATTTGTACGCGCATCAGGTGAAAACATGGAATTGAATGCAGTTTTCACCGATGTATCGCTAGGGATCTAACTTCCAATATAGAAGAAAAAATTAGAAAGTTGCCACCAGTGTTTAAAATTTCAATTTAGGCCAATTGGTACGGTAAAGTGAATACTGCAATATGGCTGTCAAAAGAAAGAAATTTACAAAGGCTTACAGCTGAAAATATTTTTGTGGATGGTTGCCACCTATATGAAAACTTTAATTTAATTTAATTGATAGCATAAATTAAATATTGCAACATTGGCATCAAACTAAAGAGGCTAGGAAATTTTAATGTTGAATATATTTTTAGGGGATTTGCCAACTGATTGAAAAATTGTATACATTAAAATTTGTAAAATAAATGAAATATTGCAATACGAATATTAAACTAAAAAAGATTAGGAAGCTTACTTTTGAAAATATTCTTGAAGCGGGTTGCCACTTATTTGAAAACTGTAATTGAGTTAAATTTATAATATAAACTAAGTGTTGCCATATGGGTATCAAACGAGAGCATTTGAGAATAATAAAATTGCAACAGGCCGATATCTGTACATAATAGATGTTAAAGAAAAATTAATAGGGGGTTTATTAGATCAACCGAAGCCAAATATAAAATATTAGTATGTTTGTCTGTATGTTTGTAAGCGTATCACGCAAAAGCTAATGTGTGGAATTAAATGCAGTTTTCACCGAGGCACATATAGCTAGAGCTCTAATTGAAAATATAGATTCAATTTTTTTTTGTTTTAGCTTATCGTCGATCATTATTCCTAGGTATTTGAACGTATTAACTTTTTCCAGTGCATCGTTGTTATATTTAGAGTTAGCAACGGACCGTTCTCAAAATTTCGCCTTGATATAACCAAAAACTTAATTTTTTTTTTTATTTCTGTGTGGAAGGTTTTTCGCTAAAAGAATTAAAACTTTTCGTTGTTGCTGCCAAAAAATTAAGAAATCTGAGACGTCACGTTTTACAATTTCATACAGTCCTCTTTACAATGTATTTCACTAAGCTACTAAATAATGAAAATAAATATTCTGACCAAAAATTTACTCGGTATGTAGCTCGGGATATTCCTAAAATTCTTATACAGACTAAAACGTAAAAAACCAATATATCTCTAAAACCAATTACGCTGGGGAACTGAAACTTAGCACTGATGCATATATTGCAAATGCATTGGGAAAGGGGGCCGTGGCTCCTTCCTTCCATACAAACTGAACTTCTCATATAGCTTATCTCCGGAACAACTTACGCTAACGTCCTGAAATTCTACACAGCTACATATGTTATCCAAACCGTAATTATGGTGAAAAGTGGTAATTATTGGAAAGGCTGGATCGATATACATTTACGTAAACGCGCAAGTATCATTCGATTGGGAACCATATTCTTCTAGATTTCTAAATCCCATTGAACTATTGTAACTTAGTGTTTAATTTTCAGTAAGGTAAAATTTATGTGAAAATTGTGAAGAATTTTTTTAAATTTTTTCACAAAGAATGGAGCTTTGCTTTTACGAGTTTCGCTATAAACTGTCTTATCCTATTTGCATAAAATGATAGCCGTTTTCGTTGTTCGGAATAAACTCAAAAAATACTGAATAGAGTTCCGTCAGATTGTCGGAGGTTATCTTACATACATATATGGTCCAATTACATGCTACTATAAAACTCGATAGGTGGTGCTGGAGTAGAGTTATTTATAAAAATCGTATTTATTAAGCGAGTTCGTTCAAATTTTAAATTTGAGCCATGTACCTGTATGATGGAAAATTCTTTTGATAAAAATTTACCCGATTAGTGCCGCTGGAGTTAAGATTAAATTCATAACACGTATTCATTTTATGGTAAGCAATGGTTTTGCAGAAAAGGAACCCAATGGATGGCGCTGCAGCCGAAATATATAGAAACCACGTGTGGTTGGTCTGCTTTGGACCTATGTTTAAGTTATACGAATTTAGTTTTCAGATGTCTAAATGAAGGTTGGGGTTAAGTTTTTCTGACGCCCTCATGCACGATCATGCGGTCTTGCATCTACCCAGAAACAGTTCATAAATGTTACCACGAATTGTAAAAGTGGTGAATTAACAAGGAAAGGTTACCGTAGGTACATCAATTCCTTCATTTGAAAGATACCTAAGAGATCTCTCGACTCATTTAGCAATGTACCGGAAAACTTTTCATCCTGTGGGACAGCGAGGATTCTTGGCCCTCCTACAAAGAAAACACACTTCTGTGCTCTTGAGTTTCCCTATAAGAACTTTTATTGGCATACGCATCTCACCAATGTTGTAGTTGCAGAATCATACAAAAAGATTACGCATGATTGGCAGAGATCTCACAGGTGGAAATAAGACCATCAGTAAAGCTCATGACACCAATAGGGATTGGTATTCCATATGGTACCACCGCGTTACAATTATTGGCCTATGTGTGAGGAGGATACTGCACCTTAGTGGTTTCAACTTTTGTTTTTAAACGCTCTTTTGCATTGGCCAACGCAAAAAGCTCTTATTAGGCGCCGCGAAGTAAGCGGGCATTGGCTAGTTATATATTCAAATGTACGTATAAGAGCCGTTTATTTTGAAAGTGGCATAAATAAGCCATTCTATGCCGTTTAACGCGTTTGTTATTAGTTAAACAACATCGGCAAAAGGTAACACGTTTGGCCCATTACTTCATGACGGGAGAGCGATTTACAGATACATTCAGTTAGAACTAATCAACCATTTAAGCAAAAGGGGGAAATGACTTATGCCACTTTTAAAATAAACGGCTCATTTGTATATAGACACAGAATGTGCGGATAAGAACATTTGTCATGGTATTTCGAGTGAAAGTTTTTTAGAATGTAACAAAATGCATAAATAAAAACGGACGTTTTGTAACTAATTGCAAAACACATGCTTATTATTTTGGGTTCATTCAAAGAACTATGCATTGGACCAAATTCGTAACTTTAACTTTTTTTCTCAGACTACCTCAGGTCCGACTATAATCTAAAACCCAAATTTATAAAAATACTTTAACTGCTTTATAAATCGAAAATTTTTATGCAAACGTAACTTTATAGAGCTCTTTAAACCTATTTTATTTTTTATGAATACGGCCATGAGTTTTTGTTTCGCAAAAGCGGTCTTACTTCAATGCGAACCTTTACCAACGCATTACCACATTCCCCGCATGTTTTATGTTCATAGTACCATTTAGATAGTATGTAAATCATTTGCCTCGCGATTATCCACAATATTCGCTTCATTAATTTCGTCATCACAACTTATTTCTTCACTTTCTTCTCCTGAGGAATCATTTCCGCATGCACGCAACATTAATATACATAGCTTTTTCTCTGACTTTGGCGATTTTTCTGCTCATGGCATTCTTCAATTTTATCTTTTTCTTGTTTTTTTGTATCTACCTTTATCTCTATCTTTGTCTCTGCCTTTTTTATTTTATCGTTTTTATATTTATCACTTGCTTGACTTTAATTCAGATCTTTATCAGTATTCTTTTCTTTATCTAAATATTCATCCACACCATTGCTATTATATTAAGTATTTAAATTTACCTTCCTCTTTGTCTTTATGTGTAGGTTTCTTTACTCTTATTTTAATCTCTGCATTTCTTTTTCTAGATACTCAACGTTGCCTTCTTCCTTGTTTGAGTATTAACCTATTCATGTACATCTTATTCCTGCTGCTTAGCACGTTTCTGTAATTCAGTATCAATATTAGCATACATTTAGGAGTAGGGATCTGGTAGTTCAAACATTTATTTTTATAATCAAAATTTAATGGTACTTAATTAGTAATTAAAGTTAATATTTTTTATATTTTTCATAATCAAAGGAAGTATTCTGAATTATCGGTCAACAACGTATGTCTCTTTTCAACATAAATGTTACCCAATACATTCAACTATCTTTCTGAGATCACTGAGGAAGATGGTGCGCAGAGATACTTCATTGCCAGTGTAACCAAAATTTGAAATTCTTTGCGACTATGCTTCCACCAATTTGAAGCATCTTTTTGTCTGGGTATAAGGGGTAGCTGTAATTATTTCTCTATTTCTAAATAGCTGGCTTCTTCCTTGTACGGTCGCTGCCTTGTGTACCCATCGTTTGACTATCCACATCAGGGATGTTGCGAATATTTGCATTCGCATTCGTTATGCGAATGATTCGCATCATTTTACACATTCGCATTCGCATCAAATGATACGAATCTATTGCGAAGGCGAATGTGTAACATGGGCAGAGAGTTCACTATAATATTGTTGAAATGGCTCTGAGTCTGTCTAACCAGGGTGCGGAAAATAACCGGCTTTTAGCTTCAGGCGCTATACGGTTAAGTAGTATATCAAGCAACATTGATGGGCCTTCAATAAGTACTGCTAAAAGTCTTATAAGCAACCCAGATACCTGAAGCGAAAGCGAAGGCTCGGACGTAGCATCTCAGTGAAAATCCTCTCGATTGGTGGAAAGCTAAACTAAAATACGACAAATTGGAAGATATGGCGCTCAGTACAGCCGGACAACAGTGGTCCGATAAGCTATGTTTTACGCGAAAAATTAGGATGGCTCAGAGCTGGGCTATAATGATTACATGTGTAATCGATTGCATCTAGCATTACGATTACTTTAATCGCAATTTCAAAAATTATTAAGTTAGGATTGCGGTAATCGTTAATTGAAGGCATCTTAGATTACGATTACAGTAATCGTAATTTCAGCTTTTTTAAAATTACGATTACTGTAATCGTAATTTAAGTTCGTTCGATGAAGGATTACTGTAATCGTAATCTTGTTTTTTTAGCTTGTTGGGATTACTGCAATCCTAATCGTTTAGTAATCGTAACCCTTATCGTTCAGTTCTGGAAGGGCTGTTACGATTATAATAAAAATACCTCGTCGTAGTATTTTTGTTATGCTAAATCGGAATATGCCATAAAATTTTTAGTTTGACAGTTGACAGCTGTCAAATCAACTTCTAATTTCTCTAAAAATAAGAAAATCCTTTCGAAAATACCACTTGTTAGGTTTTTAGGCACGCTAGTCACAAATTTTATGTCAAATTAAAAGTTTGACAGTCGGCAGCTGTCAAACGGACTGCCAATTTTTATAAAAATCAGAGAATCTTTTTAAAAAAGTTACTGATAAGGTTTTTAAACATGCTGATCACGAATTTTACGTCAAAGCTTTGAGAGTTGACAGCTGTTAAGTTGACTTTTAATTTTTCTGATAATAAGAAAATGTTTTTAAAATGCTACTGGTAAGGGTTTTAGACACGCTAGCCACGAATTGTACGTGAAATTAAAACCTTGAGAATTGACAGCTGTCGAATGGGCTGTCAATTTCTCTAAAAATAAGGAGAACTGCATCACCAAAAAAAGTTGTTCGATAAATCAGTAAATACCGAAGCTAATTTATTCAAAATTGAAGTTTGCAATAATTCTTTAGCACAAAACACTTTTGTGATAAAAGTTTGGAAAATGGGCGTGGCACCGCCCACTTATGATCACATATATGTATCTTGGTAATCATTCGACTAATATGTACCAAACACGGTACGATTATTGTGCTTGCCACATAAAAGCAAAACGCTGAAAATTATTGAAATCGGACTAAAATTACGCCCACTTTTTATATAACGGTAAATTTCAGAAATGCTTGAAACTTCGATAGTTCGAAATTTAAGGGGGCCAATTTACACAAAATTGACACTAACAACAATCCCTTGAAAAGAGGTAACATTATTATGGAATTTTGGAAACTGGGCGTGATACGGCCCACCAAGGCCGTAATCTGCAATCGATGTTCGAAGTCAGAAGCGTTAACCACTGAGCTATGTACACCCCGTAAACTCTTTTATTCAACCAACTACTATCAAGTGCAGCTGATTTGCCGCAATTTAAACTCAACAGCGTGGTTGTTGTTGTCAATTCTATACATCCATTTGCTTATTTGCTTTATTGTATAGTTTCAGGCAGGCTCTTCCTAAACTATGTATTTGTCAATGTTATTGTGGCTTATTAACATTTTATTTTTTAATATTTTTATTGAGGTTTGTACCACGATTGCCGCTATTTTAGCGTCGTAAGCGTGAAGTCTAGACAAAAGAATTCTGATGAGGAGATGTGGTGATCTCCGAAATAGCTGCTATAACTTCTACCGCTTAGACATTGTTGCTTTTTAAATTTTTCCTAATAAACAATCATGGTACAAAGCTCAATAAAAGTATTAAAAAAAGCAAATTAATTTTCGTGATTGGGATAAAGAAAAATATTTGGGATACGATTTGCACCAAATTTTTGCCAATACCCAATCGTGTGACACTGCCTTTAAACTTGTATTTATATGGATGTTGTTAAAGAATGAACTATAAAAAACTAACCAAAATTAAATAACAACAAAAATAATATTTTAAAACTTTTGAAAATTTGGTACGGCTATAATTTTTTCGACTACTGTACATTAGACTTCATCACCAAAACAATTTGCTCTTTTTCCGCCGGGACTACCAAACCTAGTACAATTTAAGACTTCTACCAAAATATTTCGGAAAAATATATATATATAAGATTTACGTCAGCTGGACCGGTTTGAAAACACCCTTCAGATGACAAAACAGTTTAAGCTTCAAAAATCTACATGAGAATATTAAAATATCGTATCAACGGAATCATAATATTGAGATTTTGATGCTGTTTTTTTTTAACTTTTTTCAAAGATTTGTATAAGAAAAACTTGAATAACTGCTCCAAAACTTTACCGATATAGACTTATTAGGTGTCAGTGGAAAGGTATTTTCTCACCCTTTTTATTTCTTTGCACAAAAAAAAACTCATTCACGTCCCAATTTTTTTTTATTCAATACCAAAATATCTTAATTCAACATGGAATTTCACTCGTATATCGTACCTTCCTTTTTTATATTTTGAATGAGCTTATTCTCAAAGAAATTAAAGGGGTGAGAAAATACCTTACCAATTATACCTCATAAGTCTAAATTGGTAAGGTTTTGGCTGAGTTATTCAAGTTTTTCTTAAACCAGTCTTTGAAAAAAGTGCAAAAACAGCATCAAAAATCTTATTATTATGATTTCGTAGAATTTTTTTTTTTTTAATATTGTTATGCAAACTTTTTAAGCTTAAACTGTTCAGTCATCCGAGGTAATTTTTCAAAAAATATTTAAAAACAACTGTTATTAATAAAAAAAACTAAATTTTTGGAGGTATTTTCAAATCGTAAATCTTAATATTTTTGCGAGATATTTTGGTGGAAATCTTAAAATATAATAGATCGTATAATTCCAGTGGAAAAACAGTACCGCTTTTTTTTTGTATGGGGAGTGATGCAGTCTACTTTACATAAGTTGACTATGATTACTCGGCCGTCTATCATAGTAGCACAATGCCACTAAGTACATTTTAAAATTTTCTGGTAACAGCCGCATGCGATTATCGATTATATTTTTTGTTATTTTTTGTGAAATATTTTATTTTTATCAGTATTTTTCTTTTAATCAAAATATGCCACTGTTTTGTGTATGTGTTGTGTACATGTTTATTTACAAACGTATGTGTTCCTTTTCTTTCGTACCTGTTTATATCTGTACTGTTATGATTTCGGACGGTACTAGCTCTTAATGTCAATATAGATGTATTATTTACATATATGCAAATAACCACTCATGCTCATACCCAGCAAAAAATCGGTTCAGTACATTCCGCCTATTCGCTTAGGTGCATTTTTCGCTTACGTGCACTATTTCGCTAAAATACTTTTCCACAAAATGGTTTTTGTGCAAAAATATCACTTTTAGCTGCATTTTCGCTTAGCAGGCCTTTTTGCCTTTAACAGCCCCCTTTTAAGTAACTTTTCTTTGATTTGTACCAAAAATATTTCGCTTGCCAGCACGAAATTTTTTTCAAAAGTTCTTTTTGCTTAAAACAACATATCTAAACATATCCCATTTGTGAACTTTACCGCAAGCATACGTATGGATGTAAGTAGAAGCATTTAGAATATATCAGAAGAAATGGGCTACGAATTCATCTATCTCAAACAAATCACAGTTTTTGTTTTTCCGCTTAGCTGCATATTCGCTTAAGTGCACCAAGTCTTGTGCAATGGAAGTAAATACAGCTAAACCGAATGTACTGTAACCGCTTTTAGTGGTAACTTCTAATTTTGACGCTTCTTTTAGGCATTGGGTAATGCCTAGTAGAATGTCCTAGAATACTTTTTTTATTTCGCTTTGTTTGATTCATTACTGAGTAAAATGCGTCATCGTTGTCAGCTGAAAAATAAAAT
Source organism: Rhagoletis pomonella (assembly GCF_013731165.1). Classification (NCBI taxonomy): domain Eukaryota; kingdom Metazoa; phylum Arthropoda; class Insecta; order Diptera; family Tephritidae; genus Rhagoletis; species Rhagoletis pomonella. The sequence goes on from NW_023462525.1 coordinate 13,357, forward strand.
GAATAACCAAAAATTCTTTTTCTACCGTTACTTTCTGTGGAAATTTCCATTGCATAAAAATCATTTTTTGCTTTGTTTAATTTATAGCGAAGTTAAAGTCAGTTAATGAAGTGATCAAATAAAATGAAGCTATAATAGATTGTCAACATGGGTTTTTTTTTTCAGGGAGATCAACGTCCACTAATCTAGCTTTGCGAACAAATCAAATAATTAATGCTTTTCAAAATTATGCGCAGCTTGACGTTATTTATATTGACTTTTCAAAGGCGTTTGGCAAAGTCGATGATTCTATTCTTTTATACAGGCTGAAAGTTTATGGAATTAATGGTAAACTTTTGGAAATTTTTTCCAGTTTTCTATTAAACAGGGAACTTCTTGTGACAATTGGATGCAGTAAGTCATCGCTTCTTATTGATGCTTGGTCAGGAATTCCACACGGAATATATTGTGGACCTTTTCTATTTCTCATCTTCATCCATGACTTAGCCAATCAATTCAAATTCGCGAAGTGTCTTATGTTTGCCGACAATGTCAAGCTTCTTCTACGATTCCACAGCATGTATCAACCTACAATATGATCTAGACGCCCTTAATAGGTGGTGCACTGACAATAACCTATTTTTATACCTTTCATGAGCATGAAATGGTATTATAACTTTGGTCCGATGTTTGTAAGTACCAGAATAAGAAGAGATAGACCCACTAAAATGTATACTTAAATGATCAGAACGGCGTTGAGTCGATTTAGCCATGTCCGTCTGTCCGTCTGTCCGTCGGTTTGTATGCAATCTAGTCTGTCAGTTTTCGAGATATCCGGATCAAATTTGGTAGGTGAGTGTATTTTTATAATGTATTGATCATTTGTCGGAACCGGAAAAATCGGACCACTATAACATATAGGTCCCATACAACTGATTGTTCAGATATGCGATTTTTCGTTATAACTCCTCCATTTATGCAGCTAGGAACATGAAACTTGGCAATATTTCCACCCATTATCAGCGGAATATTTACAGTGAAAATTACAAAGATCGGGTGACTATAACCTATAGCTCCCATATAACCCTATAAAACCCTATATATAATAAAACCTATAACCTATATACAACTTTTTTTTCAGATATGAGACTTTTTGTTGTAACTCCTCCGTTTATGCAGCTAGGAACATTAAATTTAGCAATACTTCCACTCATTATCAATAGAATTCTTAGAGTGAAAATAAAAAGATCAGGTCACTAGAACCTATAGCTCCTATACAACTGATTGTTAAGATATACGATTTTTCGTTATAACTCCTCCATTTAAGTAGCTAGGAACATGAAAGTTTGCACGGTTATCACTCATTATCAAAAGAATACTTTCAGTGAAAATGACGAAGATCGAGTAGCTATAACCTATAGCCCCAATACAACTGATTGCTCAGATATTAGATTTTTTGCCATAATTTCTTCATTTCAGCAGCTAGGAACATGAAAATTCGCACCGTTTTCACTCATTATTAACAAAATGCTTACAGTGAAAATAACAAAGATCGGGTCACTATAACATATATCTCCGATACAACTGATTGTTCAGTTATGAGAATTTTCGTTATAACTCCTCCATTTATGCAGCTAGGAAAATTAAATTTTGCCATACTTCCATCCATTACCAACAGAATACTTACAGTGAAAATAACCAATTATTTCATAAAAATATACAATAACAAGTAAAGTATAAATTCGGGCGAAACCGAATTTTATATACCCGGCGCAATTATCAAATATCGTCGTTTCAACTTTCTCTCAACTACCTTTGCATGATAAGCAGGGGTATTTTTCCCCGATTTCAAACGTTTTCTATAATATACTGACTTAATAACATCATTGAATCAAGTTTGGTAGAAATCGATAAAGCGGTTACCGAGATCGAGCTTTGTAGTTATAAAGTGGGCGGTGCCACGCTCAATTCCTAAAAGCCTATAACAGTCTTGTTTATTGTTAAGAGACTGTTGCAAGTATTAACTTGGAGTAAATTAGTGTCCTCAGTTTTTGAAATATCGGAGTTCCCGTATTTTTAAAATTTACCGTTACACGGGAAGGGGGTGTAATTTTAGTCCGATTTGAATAATTTTCAACAAATTGCTTTTCCGTACCAAGATTATAAGGTGCACCAATTACCGAGATCAATATTTGTGGTCATAAGTGGGCGGAGCCACGGCCATTGTCCAAAAATTTATAATAATCAAACTTTCTGCTAAGTGATTATTGCGATCGTCGATTTTGAATGAATTAGCTTCAATAACTACTGATTTATCGCAATTTTCGTATATCGGTAAATTACCGTTATATGGGAGGTGGGTGTGGTTATTGTCCGATTTTAAATATTTTCAACAGATTTCTTAGTTAGGCCCGAAGCAAGGTCGGACTGAGTTTGGTAGGGATTGGTGAAGCGGCTACAGAGATACAGCATTTCGTCATAAAAGGGCGGGGGTAATAATATTAATTTTTACCATAATTCCATTTCACATATTAATTTTCAAAAGTTTAGATTGAATATTTACTGAATTATCGTAGTTTTTGCATTTTTCGAAAATACCCTTATATGGGAAGTGGGCGTGGTTACAGTCCGATTTCGCCCACAATACCAACGTACCTTGGGTAAAGGGCAACCTACATACCAAATTTCGTTGAGATATCTCAATTTTTGCTTGAGTTATCGTGTACACGGACGGACGGACGGACAGCCAGACATGGCTTAATCTACTTCTCTTTTCATTTTGATCGTTTATGTATACATTTGTCTATATCCATCTCGATTCGTTTTGACTGTTACAAACAACCGTTATTTGAACAAAATTATAATACCCTTGTGCACATGTGCGCTCGGGTATAAGAGAATTGCATCGGGGCTGAAAATGTCGGATGGATCCTCCTGACTTTCATCTTCACTTGAAGAATCTAGATCGTTGTTTAAACAGCGATTACAAGCCAGGTTTTTCTAAAGCTTTTTAAAAAGAATTCTTCATTCCATTAGCGCACACAAGGGGTGGGTTTTGGGGTTGATATATCTTTAGAAGTATAAATTACATATATAATTTCATTCTCATTCCTTTGGGTGTTTCAGAATTTGAGGAACCTGTAATCAGCGTTTTTTTTAACTTAGTAGTTGTAATTGATTTTTAATACTTACTTCTGCGACTGGTTCGAAAAATTTGTGCCTATAGCGAGCTTAATAGGTGGATATGGAAAATAAATTATTATTTTTTAGAAATTAGAATTTTGAACACGACTCTGTTTTCAAAGTCGTGGATGCCAGCCGAGTCGGATCAGAATATTGTTATTTTTTTTTAAAGCACTCCGTTTTTTATAAGCATTTGAATTATTGGAATCATGGATGATGAGGGTCTCAGATAGTTACGTAATTCATACCTAATTAAAGGTCAGGCCTATAGCCTTTTCTCTTTATAGCCAGACGTTGACTATTTCTGCTTGGAATCCCAATTGAAGTAGCTTACTCTTTGACTTTAAATAGCAAAGAAAGGAGACATAGGGGGAAAGTTTTACCACAGAAAAAAATATTGCCCGACAAGTAAACAAAATTAATAATATTAAACAAAATTACTGTTTTTTAAATGTTTGCTTAAAATAAATTCCTCCAAGAGCCCCATTTGAAATGATTGAAACCAATATATCATTACCTTAATTCACAAAGGCCCTAACGAACGCTGTTTTCGAAACTACACAGCTTTTGGTAGGATAAATCAAAATACACCTTCACTAAAAATTTGAAAGTGGTAGTACCAAAAACAACGGAGTTATGCCACTTTTTAAAATGCCCTATCCGTATGAATGATTTGATTTTTGTAATGATTTTTGCTTCTCCTGTAAAATAAAAAAAATTGCTGGGTACAGAAAACAAAAAAAAAATATTAAAGGACCATGTTCTCTTTGGCGTACGTCAAAGGTCCAATAGATGTAGGAACTTGTATGACTGTTCGGCTATGTAGCTTAAGAAATAATATGTCTAAAGACATTTTTATCAAAGTTAGCCAGTTTTGTTACAGAAATACTCGCACGACCAAATGTAAAAAATATTGGCTACAAATTGTCATTTTGTTTGCCATATATACGTTATATCGGTGCACTTGCACAACATTCGCATTCGCAAAAGCTCCGCATTGATTATTGCGAATGCGAATGCGAATGTTAAAATTAATGCGGAAACTCCGCGGTTGCGAATACGAATGCGAATAACAACTCTGGTACACACAAAGGCATATATGCACATACAAGTAGAAACCAAGTGAAGTAAGAAAAATCGTGGCTAAAAATGGCGTTAAGGAGAAAACTTTAATAGCTACTTTGAAAGACAAGTTAGTGCTGCGACAATTTTTTAAAATTCTGCAGAAGTGAAGTCATATTGCGTGCCAGGAAATGTAAGCGAGTAAGTATTGCATTCAAGGCGACGTTGTAAAGAATTGTTCTTGAAACGCCGAAAATTATAAACAATCAGAAGCATTTTATGCGCCAATCATTAACCTGATTATACAATTTTTCATGCTCAACTAACAAATAAGTAAAAGGGAATGCATATGCATACATTCATATGTATGTATGGGTCAATCCATGTCAAATCGATCAATCGTCGGAATCTACCATTTTTGATTTGGATATATTTTAGTCAGAACATTACTTTTATCATATAACATAGTTCTATCAAAAAAAATATATAAAAAACAAGTAAGAAAGTCTAAGTTCGGGCGGAGCCGAACATTAAATACCCGGCGCAAGTATTAAATATATGTTTCTTCACCTTTCCGAAACCTACCGCTAGATGGTAAGCCGGGGTGTATCAATTTTGAGTAAATTGGCGTCCTTCAATTTCGAAATATTGAAGTTTGAAGCATTTCTGAAATTTACCATTATATGAGAAGCGGCCGTTATTTTAGTCCGATTTCAATAATTTTCAACGTTTTGCTTATATGTGACAAGCACAATAACCACACCGAGTTTGGTACAAATTGGTAGAACGGTTGCCGATATACTTATATGTGATCATAAGTGGGCGGTGCCACGCCCATTTTCCAAAAGTTTACCATAAACGTATTTCTTGGTAAAGAATTGTTGAAAGCATCAATTTTGAAAAAATTAGCTTCAATATTTACTGATTATCGAAGATTTTGTATTTCTCTAAATTACCGTTATATG
>NW_023462526.1:0-1141 GCF_013731165.1 Rhagoletis pomonella
AAGGAGGTTGTGTGAGTGAACGATGTTTGTGTGAATTAACAACTGTTAACTCAGCATTCTAGTTGCACCACTAGACGGAAATAAATTTGAACATAACATTTTCACAAATTTACCGATTTCAACAGTTTTTAATTTAAAATGCTTGTAATAAATTGCTCTGTCGAATATATTCCTGTACAATTGAACTCTAATTGCCAATATTTTTTTAGAAAGCAATACAAATGGGTGCAAATCGTTTTCAAGTTTAATTTCTAGGACAGTATACATTTTTATACACGAGCGCACTTGTGCACAAGGGTATTATGACTTTGTTCGCAAAACGGTTGTTTGTAACAGCATAAAGGAATCGAGATACATATAGAAAAATGTATACGTAAATGATCAGAATGAAAAGAGAAGTCGATTAAGCCATGTCTGTCTGTTCGTCTGTCCGTGTAGACGATAACTCGAGCCAAAATTGAGATATCACAACGAAACTTGGTATCCAAGGTAGATTCCTACTGAAAATTGGCGAAATCGGACTGTAACCACGCCCCCATCGTATATTTTGAACGGGAAATGTTTTCACGCCTTGGTCGAGCACTTAATATTAATATCAGGGAACTTGTTTCTAGATATTTCCCACAAAATTTCGTTTTGGGAGTAAAAAAATAGTCGCCGAAAAAAAACACCCTAGTGTATATCGTCGTTTAAAGTACAAAACCGCGTATCAACAAAATGAGGTTGCATAAATTATTTTCCAGAGAGTAAAAACACTCATATTTCAAAACGGTTCTCTTTTTTATAAATAAATCGCATTTCCGGCTAGTATATTTCAGGACGAATGGATAAGGATTGAGCCAAGAGCTTGCGTGAGCAAATCCAATTTTTGGCAGCAAATGTCAGTTACGCGGTTTGAAGAATGACGATACGCGGTTTTGTACTTTAAACGACGATATAGAATAAAGAATTTGAGCAATTGGAGTGAAATGTTTACAAAATTTAAAGCTTTTTATTCAGAATTCAAAAATTCTAGGTATGTAGTTTTGTATCATATTAAATTTTAGTACAATAAGGTGCCAGTTTGAAGTAGCTAGACTTACCCTTGATTTTTGGCATTTTTTTGTTGAGCGTGTCAGCAATTTTCTTCCATACAAAGTGT
>NW_023462526.1:1241-5916 GCF_013731165.1 Rhagoletis pomonella
GAGTGATTCTGCGTTGGATTTCAATGCTGACATTATTATCGGTGTTAATGCTGGTTCCCAAGTAAACGAAATTCTCTACTTTCTCGAAATTGTAACTGTCAACAGTGACGTGGGTGCCAAGGCGTGAATGTGCTGACTGTTTGTTTGATGACAGGAGATACTTCGTCTTGTCCTCGTTTACCACCAGACCCATTCGCTTTGCTTCCCTATCCAACTTGGAAAAGGCAGAACAGACTTCGCGGTTTTTGTTACCGATGATGTCGATGTCATCGGCATAAGCCAGCAATTGCACGCTCTTGTAGTAAATTGTTCCTGAGCGGTTCAGTTCTGCAGCTCTTATTATCTTCTCCAACATCAGATTAAAGAAGTCACATGAAAGGGAGTCGCCCTGTCTGAAACCCCGTTTTGTGGCGAACGGATCGGAGAGGTCTTTCCCAATTCTGACGGAGCTGGTGGTATTGCTCAACGTCATTTTACACAGCCGTATAAGTTTTGAGTGGATGCCAAATTCAGACATAGCGGCGTATAGGCAACTCCTTTTAGTGCTGTCAAAGGCGGTTTTAAAGTCGACAAATAGGTGGTGAGTGTCGATCCTTTTCTCGCGGGTCTTTTCCAAGATTTGGCGTATTGTGAATACCTGGTCTATGGTGGATTTTCCAGGTCTAAAGCCACACTGATAAGGCCCAATCAGTTCATTGACGGTGGGCTTAAGTCTTTCACACAGTACGCTCGATAAGACCTTGTAACCTATGCCTAGAAGGCTGATTCCGCGGTAGTTGGCGCGAATGGCGGGGTCAACTTTCTTGTAGATTGGGCACAGCACACTTAAATTCCAGTCGTCGGGCATGCGTTCATCTGACCATATTCTGCACAAGAGTTGATGCATGCACCTTATCAACTCCTCGCCGCTGTACTTGAATAGCTCAGCTGGCAGGCTGTCAGCTCCAGCACCTTTGTTGTTTTTCAGCCGCGTTATTGCTATACGTACCTCGTCATTCTCAGGCGGTGGAACGTCGACTCCGTCATCATCGACTGCGGGCGCGGGTTCTTCTCCACAACTTTCCGTGCTGCTTCCATTTAGTAGGGCGGAAAAGTGTTCCCTCCATAATTTAAGTACGCTCTGGACATCAGTTACTAGGTCGCCATTATTGTTCTTACAGGAGTACGCCCCGGTCTTTAAACCTTCCGTAAGTCGCCTAACTCTCTGGTCAACTTTTCGGGCATTCTTCCTGTTGGCCAGCATTTCAAGCTCTTCGCACTCACGTATTTCGGCCTCTCTCTTCTTATTGCGGCAAATACGTCTCGCTTCCCTCTTCAGATCCCTATAGCGGTCCCACATAGCGCGCGTTGCACCCGATTGCAGCGTGGCCCTGTAGGCGGCATCTTTTTTTTCTGCAGCTTCCTGACACTCCTCATCGTACCAGTTATTCTTTCGGCGGCGGTACTTAATGAGCGGGAAATGTGGTTCCACTACTCGCATATGTCGGTTTGTTGAAGAGTGCTCTCTGAGAGCAGGTGTGAGAGTCGAGTAGCGAAAGCGCTGGCTGTCTGTTGTGATTGCAGCTTTTCGACGTTAAGCTTTCCTTGCATATTTGGGCGCACATTTTTTGCTGCACAGAGGCGGGGGCGTATCTTGGCTGCAAGAAGATAGTGGTCCGAGTCGATGTTTGGGCCTCGGAGTGTGCGTACGTTTAAAACACTGGAAGCGTGCCTTCCGTCTATCACAACATGATCGATTTGGTTTCTCGTTTTTCGATCCGGAGACAGCCACGTAGCTTGATGGATCTTTTTATGCTTGAATCAGTACTGCATACTACCATGTTTCGGGCCCCGGCGAAGTCGATCAGCCTCAATCCGTTGTCGGACGTTTCGTCGTGGAGGCTGAATTTTCCGACGGTGGTTTCCAAAGATCCGTTCCTTGCCCACCCTGGCATTGAAGTCGCCAAGCACGATTTTGATATCATGACGGGGGCAGCGCTCGTACGTGCGCTCCAAGGGCTCATAGAAGAGATCCTTAGATGCCTCATGCTTCTCTTCCGTCGGGGCATGGGCGCAGATGAGCGAGATGTTGAAGAATCTCGCTTTGACGCGGATTGTGGCTAGACGCTCGTCCACCGGGGTGAACGACAGTAGTCGGCGACGGAGTCTCTCTCCCACCACAAATCCAACACCGAATTTGCGCTCCTTTACATGGCAGCTGTAGTAGACGTCGCAAGGCCCCAGACATTGCTTGCCTTGCCCCGTCCAACGCATTTCTTGGATGGCGGTGATGTCAGTTTTTGTCCTTACGAGGACATCAACCAGCCGGGCAGAGGCACCTTCCCCATTAAGGGTCCGGACATTCCAGGTGCATGCCCTCAAATCGTAGTCCTTTAAACGTTTGCCGTGGTCGTCATCATAAGGGGGGGTCTCATCCGAGGCTTTGCCTTGCTTCTTCACTGGAAGTGGTTTTTACGTGGCGGGTCCCAAGCACAGCCCATTGCTGGGACGGGGGTGGTTTCGCAACCAAATACACGTTTATATAGCGAGCCGCTTGCTCCAAGCAGACACCCGCTTGCAGCCGCACCTACTGGTGAACAGACGCTGCAGACTTCAGTGAGCCCTTAAACCGAATAAGTCGGAGTGGTCCCACCGAAGCTCCCTCTCTTTCTGCCGTGACCCAAGGCTCCACTCGGATTGGTTACCGCATCTCGCACATGGGTTGCTCACGTTGCCCAGAGTGCGCGAACGAGGACGCAAGAGTCGGGATTGAGTATAGCCATGCAACTGTAACTGCATACCCAGCGCAACGACTATATCCCATTGCACTCTACCTATCGTTTGACACTTTTCATGAATTTTCCAGAAGAAAAACTCCGGACTAAATCTTGAAACTTCATTCTGGGAACAGTTGCTCAGTTACTCTCACGAGAGTGTTGCCAGGTACCGAATTTTTGGCGTACGGGAACGACTTTGGACTTACTCTGAGATACAGTAATTCAGTCTCATCTCAAGTCACTAAATTTGAGATTAGCAATTAGTGACTATTTTTGTGACTTGAGACGATTTGGGTATTCCGAAGGAGAGAGTCACAAAAAGTTCACCAAAAATTTGTGGTGAAAGCAAACACAGACAATCAACTGATAGTGTTTATGTATGCCGCAATGGCCGTGTAGAGGCACCCTGTGCCTTATGTTCCATTTCTACACTTACCATTTGTACATTGTGATTGGCTCATACATGCATACATAACATACATAATTTACCTATTCCGCTATCATCTGCATATACATTTTTACCAACGATCAGATGCAAAATAATCGTCAGCGGGAGCAGCAGCCGACAATCAGCAGCAAAATACAATTTGGAAACGTTAGAGTTTAGCTAGCAATATTTGGAAATTACATATAAACACCGCATATTATAACTCAGACAAAAAGTCCTCGCATTTATTTTATAGTGTTCGATTGTTTTGACTAAATTGATTAAACATTAAATACATACAATCAAAGTCTATAATTTTACATGTTGTCTAAGCTTTTTGTTTTTGTCGTCGCCCATTTGCCTCTACATTACCTTTCCAAATTTTGCTGTTCTTCAAATAAAGTGATGTCGGCTAGCTGTAAAACAGAGTCATACGAGTTGGAGTTTTTTTCATCAATTCATCGTCAGATCAGTTGGAGTTATTGTAAAGCGGTTCATCGTCATAACAGTTGGAGTTGTTGTAAAGCGGTTCGTCATCATAGCAGTTAATTTTCGCAAAACGGTTGTTCTAATAAAAGCTAGAGTTTTTTTGCAAAGCGGTTTTTTTCATGGCGATTGCAAATAAGGTTTGGGTAAAGTGGCTGGCTGTATCGGTAAGGTTGTACAGTTGCATGAAATCGAATGTTTTTGGTTTATGCTTGCGAGAGTGGGGCTTAATAAAAGTTCGACTTTTTAAGGTTCGCTGAATTTACACGTTTGGTGGTACGATTTGGTGAGCGAATATTATGCCGGGTAGCAATTACAATTTAAGACATCAAGACAGATCGCAAGGTGAACAAATGGAGGGCGATGGTGGAGTTAATGATGGTGCACAAGGTGGACAATTTTCAGCGATTGTAGCCAGCCTTAACGCTTTAACGAATGCTGTTGCGCAATTGAAGACGGTTACAGAGGAGAGTCAACGTGATATAGGGAGGCTGCGAAATAACATTGAACTAGATTTACATCCAGCGGCAGCAACACAACAGGCAAGTGAAACTACGTCCGAAATTATGCCAGAACGGTCCGCCCAAAATAAATTGGTGGAAGCTAGTGAGTCAGTTAAGAAACTATACGACTTGCCTACGTTTACGGGTAATACAGAAGAGTGGCCGCTCTTCTTGGCTAATTTTAAAGACACGCCCGAAGCGTTTCGCTATAGCAACCGGCAGAATTTAATGCGGCTTCACAAGTGCCTGGTGGGCCGTGCGAAAGAAACGGTAGCTTCGTTGCTGATATACCCCGAAGACGTGCCAAATGCCATCGCGGAGCTTGAGTTTCAATTTGGTCGGCCAGACCTCTTGGTAAGAAGTCAGCTAAGCAAAATTCACCGGTTTCCGAACATAGCTGAAAACAAGGTTGAACAAATTTTTTCATTTTCAACAAAAACACGAAATATTGTTGCGTTCTAACTTCAGCAAAATGTGAGCACCACCTAAATAATACTACACTT
>NW_023462526.1:6016-9137 GCF_013731165.1 Rhagoletis pomonella
CATGTTGTCTAAGTTTTTATTTTTGTCGTCGCCCATTTGCCTCTACATTATCTTTCCAAATTTTGCTGTTCTCCAAATAAAGTGATGTCGGCTAGCTGTAAAACAAAATCAGTTGGTGTTTAAGTAAAGCGGTTCATCGTCATAAATTGGAGTTGGTGTAAAGCGGTTCGTCATCATAGCAGTTAATTTTCGTGGAACGGTTTTGCTAAAGAGAAGCTGGAGTTTTTTGCAAAGCGGTTTTTGATGGTGATTGCAATTAAAAAAGTGGGGTAAAGTGGCTGGCTGTATCGGTAAGGTTGTACAGTTGCATGAAATCGAATGCCTTTGGTTATTGCTTGCGAGAGCGGGGCTTAATAAAAGTTCGAGTTTTTAAGGTTTGCTGGATTCACACGTTTGGTGGTACGACTTGGTGAGCGGATATTATGCCGGGTAGCAATTACAATTTAAGACATCAAGACAGATCGCAAGGTGAACAAATGGAGGGCGATGGTGGGGTTAATGATGGTGCACAAGGTGGACAATTTTCAGCGATTGTAGCCAGCCTCAACGCTTTAACGAATGCTGTTGCGCAATTGAAGACGGTTACAGAGGAGAGTCAACGTGATATAGGGAGGCTGCGAAATAACATTGAACTAGATTTACATCCAGCGGCAGCAACACAACAGGCAAGTGAAACTACGTCCGAAATTAGGCCAGAACGGTCCGCCCAAAATAAATTGGTGGAAGCTAGTGAGTCAGTTAAGAAACTATACGACTTGCCTACGTTTTCGGGTAATACAGAAGAGTGGCCGCTCTTCTTGGCTAATTTTAAAGACACGAGCGTTTCGTTATAGCAACCGGCAGAATTTAATTCGGCTTCACAAGTGCCTGGTGGGCCGTGCGAAAGAAACGGTAGCTTCGATGCTGATATACCCCGAAGACGTGCCAAATGCCATCGCGGAGCTTGAGTTTCAATTTGGTCGGCCAGACCTCTTGGTAAGAAGTCAGCTAAGCAAAATTCATCAGTTTCCGAACATAGCTGAAAACAAGGTTGAACAAATTTTATCATTTTCAACAAAAACACGAAATATTGTTGCGTTTCTAACTTCAGCAATATGTGAGCACCACCTAAATATTACTACACTTTTAGAGCAACTTGTAACCAAGCTACCACCCAGCAAGCAGTATGAGTGGACCAGGCGTGCAGTGAATATAAAGCCGTACGCTACAATTAAATAATTTTCACAGTGGTTAAGTGCCCTTGCCCGAGTTGTCTGCCTAATGCCGCCGTCAACCGCAGTTATGAGAAGTCAGCAGCTAACGCCACATCAACAGCCATCTCGTCGTGTAATGTTAGTCGGAAGTGAGCGTCAACAGGATCATGTAGCCAGTTTTAAGTGTTATGTGTGCGTGGGGCACACTCGATTAGTGTCAATGAGTGTTCGTGATCGTTGGGAAAAGGTGAAATCCCGCAGCTTTGTTTCTCGTGTCTGCGTAAAGGACACAACACATCTAACTGCCGTTCAAAAAAAGTTTTGTGACGTTAACGCCTGCCGCCGCTATCATTATCGAAGTTTACATGAAGCCGTCCGCAGCACAAAGTCGCGCTGCAACTCAGCCTGTACTTAATTGCAGAGAAGCCAAACATCGAAATAGCCAGTTTTTTTAAACATGTGCCAGTATCGCTATTCGGACCGAACGGTAAAGAAGATTTTTATGCCATGGTTGATGAAGGATCAGCTATATCACTACTAGAAGATAGCGTAGCCACAAGATTGGGTCTCAAAGGACGTAAGCAGCCCCTGACTTTACAATGGTATGGACAAAAGTGTACGACTGAAGAGTCGCCAAAAGTGACTGTTGAAATACAGGGCAGATGTACAACTGCGACGTACACGCTACGTAATATTTGCACTATTCGTAACCTCGATTTACCAGAATAGTCCTTCCGTAAAGCAGATTATAGCCATTTGAAGATTTTGCCATTAGAGGATTATCATCAAGTCAAACCATCGTTGCTGTTAGGTTTAGACAATACGTATTTAAGTGTGCCGTCCACAACAGTACAAGCTGGCAGCGGAAACCCAGTAGCCATTAATACAAAGCTGGGTTGGATAGCCTACGGTTCAACCCGATCGTCAATTACAACGCCTGTGGTACTACATATTCGAGAAAAGAACAACTTGGACTCGCTACATGAACTGGTTGCAGAATATTTCGCCGCTGATAACTTTGGTGTCAACAATGAGTCAACGAAGCAACTAGAGTCAGAAGACAATCAACACGCTCATAAGAGGCTGGAAGCTAACACACGTCGCATCGGTAAGCGCTTTGAAAAAGGTTTACTGTGGAAAAGTGTTCCACCAGCACTTCCGAACAGCTTTGCTATGGCTTTCAAACGACTGTTGGGTATTGAGAAGAGAATGCGCCTAGATGAAGGGTTTTCCGCCAAGTACAAAGAAGAAATTGCTAAATATATACAAAATGGTTACGCCAGAAAACTTTCCAAGGACGAAGTAGGTATGCAGTCATGTTTCAATTGGTATTTGCGCTTTTGCAAGGAGGTTAAATTCGTCCACGCCGAAGGAGGGTTTCAGCTTCGATCTTTCGTATCCAATATCAAAGAACTTGAAATCAGCTTGAATACCGACGCCGAAGCCGTATCCCACCACGTAAATTTAGAATGCCAAAGTAGTTGCGAAAAGGTGTTGGGAATGTATTGGAATACTCCGACCGATTCGTTTGAGTTCAAGTTCAAATTTCATCGCATTCCAAAACCAGTACTAGAAGGTATACGCGTACCTACGAAACGCGAACTTTTGAGCATCGTAATGTCAGTTTTTGATCCGTCGGTATTCTCGCCGATTTCCTGTTATTCGCCAAGATACTGATTCAAGAGGTGTGGAAGAGTTGCATCGAATGGGACGAAATATTGCCATATCAACTTCAACATAAATGGTTTGCCTGGTGGGGTGAATTTAAACGCATCAACGAGGTCAAGGTGAACCGCTACTACTGCAGTCGCCAACATCTGTTCAGCTTCAAATTATAGTAGACGCCAGTCAAGTTGCATTTGCCGCAGCTGGGTATTTTCGTATTGCCAGCGCACAAAATGTCGACGTTGCCTTTATTGCCGGTAAAA
>NW_023462526.1:9237-10616 GCF_013731165.1 Rhagoletis pomonella
GATTATCATCAAGTCAAACCATCGTTGCTGTTAGGTTTAGACAATACGTATTTAAGCGTGCCGTCTACAACAGTACAAGCTGGCAGCGGAAACCCAGTAGCCATTAATACAAAAGGTGGGTTGGATAGCCTACGGTTCAACCCGATCGCCAATTACAACGCCTGTGGTACTACATATTCGAGAAAAGAACAACTTGGAATCGCTACACGAACTAGTTACAGAATATTTCGCCGCTGATAACTTTGGTGTCAACAATGAGTCAACGAAGCAACTAGAGTCAGAAGACAATCAACACGCTCGTCAAAGGCTGGAAGCCAACACACGTCGCATCGGTAAGCGCTTTGAAACCGGTCTGCTGTGGAAAAGTGTTCCACCAGCACTTCCGAACAGCTTTGCTATGGCTTACAAACGACTTGGGTATTGAGAAGAGAATGCGCCTAGATGAAAGCTTTTCCGCCAAGTACAAAGATGAAATTGCCAAATATATACGAAATGGTTACGCCAGACAACTTTCCGTGGACGAAGTGGGTATGCATTCATATTTTAATTGGTATTTGCCTTATTTTGCAGTTCAGAGCCCCCACAAACCTGGCAAGATGAGGATTGTGTTTGATGCAGCTGGGAAGGTGAATGGAGTATCTCTCAATTGTGAACTACTAAAGGGTCCAGAACAAGCCAAGCCGTTACTAGACATACTATTCAGGTTTCGCGAAGGAGCAGTAGCTGTGGCTGCCGACATACGCGAAATGTTTTCGCAGGTGGTAGTAAAGCAGCCAGATCAATATGCTCAGAGATTTTTATGGCGTGATGGCGACTCCCATCAGCCAGTCCAGCACTACGTTATGATGTCAATGGTCTTTGGTGCGGTTTGCTCTCCCTGCATTGCAGAGTATGTCAAGAACAAAAACGCCGAGGACTTCCGCTCACAATATCCCGACGCAGCTGCAGCAATTATTGACAGCCATTATGTAGACGACTTCGTAGCCAGCTTTCAGAGCAGCGGAGAGGCAGAGCGCGTTTGCAAAGAGGTTAAATTCGTCCACGCCGAAGGAGGTTTTCAGCTTCGATCTTTCGTATCCAATATCAAAGAACTTGAAATCAGCTTGAATACCGACGCCGAAGCCGTATCCCAACAAGTAAATTTAGAATGCCAAAGTAATTGCGAAAAGGTGTTGGGAATGTATTGGAATACCCCGACTGATTCGTTTGAGTTCAAGTTCAAATTTCATCGCATTCCAAAGCCAGTACTAGAAGGTGTACGCGTACCTACGAAACGCGATCTTTTGAGCATCGTAATGTCAGTTTTTGATCCGTTCGGTATTCTTGCCGATTTCCTGTTATTCGGCAAGATACTGATTCAAGAGGTGTGGAAGAGTTGC
>NW_023462526.1:10716-13383 GCF_013731165.1 Rhagoletis pomonella
CTAGGAGACCGATTTTGATGCCGTCGAAACACATCGTCTCACAGCTTATTATGCGCCAGTACCACCAACAGTATCACCACCAGAACGTTGCAGTAATTTTAAGTGAGGTTCGTCAGAAATATTGGTTTCCACACGCTAAATCCCTATTGAAAGTCGTACAACGAAGTTGTGCACAATGCAGAATTGACAGAGCCACACCTAAACCACCATTAATGGGTCAGTTGCCTGACGACCGAATTACACCATACGTCAGGCCCTTTGCGTATACAGGGGTGGATCTATTCGGCCCGTTCAACGTAGCGATAGGGCGCCGAAGAGAGAAGCGATGGGCAGTCATATTCACGTGCCTCACCATAAGGGCGGCTCATCTGGAACTTGCGCACGACTTGTCAACAGATGATTTCCTAATATGCTTACGCAATTTCGTAAACCGCCGTGGAACTCCGGTACGTATCCGAAGCGATAATGGTACAAATTTCATAGGCGCCCAGAGGGAGCTGAAAGCGTCAGAACGTATTTTAGATTTCGAACGTATTTTGAATGATGTATCCAAGCGCGGTATAGACTGGAAGTTCAATTGTCCCTCTAATCCAAGTTCTGGAGGCTGTTGGGAGCGACTAATTCACATAGTGAAACGACTTTTGACCAAAATCATACGTGAAGAAGTGCCAAGGGAAGATACGCTACGTAGCGTGCTTATAGAGATCGAGAACATTTTGAATTCGAGACCGCTAACAGAAGTACCATTGTCATCGGAAGAAGACGATCCGATGACCCCGAATCATTTTCTGTTGGGGTGCTCAAATTCGACGCAAACTCCGCAACCAGTAGATGGAAAATTATGCCTAAGAAAACCATGGCGCATAGCTCAAAGCCTAAAAGACAGATTTTGGAAACAGTGGATACGGCATTATTTACCACAATTGCTCTTGCGTCAAAAATGGCAGGAAGAAGTTGAGCCCCTAAAAGTGAATGACTTGGTGTTAATATGTGACACCATGCAGCCACGTAGCCAGTGGCAAAGGTCGAGTTACTTGAGTATTTCCCGCCAAAGATGGTCAGATCCGTTTCGCCGAAGTTAAAACCGCTGGAGGGGTACTACGTCGCCCAGTTTCGAAGATTGCAGTCCTCCATTTGGTTGGTGAATCCCTAGGTGATTCACGGCGGGGCGGGGTGTAGAGGCACACTGTGCCTTATGTTCCATTTCTACACTTACCATTTCTACATTGTGATTGGCTCATACATATATTAGTAGCGAGTTCTTGCATTTACTAATACATGCATACATAACATACATAATTTACCTATTTCGCTATCATCTGCATATACATTTTTTACCAACGATCAGAGGCAAAATAATCGTCAGCGGGAGCAGCAGCCGACAATCACCAGCAAAATACAATTTGGAAACGTTAGCGTTTAGCTAGCAATATTTGGAAATTACATATAAACACCGCATATTATAACTCAGATAAAAAGTCCTCGCATTTATTTTATATTGTTCGATTGTTTTGACTAAATTGATTAAACATTAAATACATACAATCAAAGTCTATAATTTTACATGTTGTCTAAGTTTTTTGTTTTTGTCGTCGCCCATTTGCCTCTACAGGCCGAGTGGTCAAAGCATTAGGCTGGCAGCCGAGAGGGTCCCGGTTCAAGTCCTCCTCGGCCGTAAAGGATTTTTTATTTAGTATTTTTTTATTAGTTATATTTTTTTATAACAATCTTTAGAGTTTAAAGTTTTAAAAACAAAAAAATAAATTTGTTTTCAATATATTTGTATGATGTTAAAGCATTTTGGTTTATTTCCTAATGAAATTCTTGTTGAACAAATTTCCTCGCTTAATTTTCGCGTTTTTTTTAATAAAATGGAAAGATATAAGCTTTTCCTCCATACTTATATTTTTGTGACCGGCTCTTAGCCAGTTACTTATTTTTGAGACTAGAGACGTGAGACAGCGTACTGAATACCAAATAGTCTCGAAATCCTAGTTCACCACCAAAAGTCACTATTAGTAACTAGAGACCGCTTAGTGAATGCCAGGGTTAATCCTGCAAAACCTGCAAATCGTAGACGTGCTGGAACGCTCTATTAATTGAACCATCCGTGAATAGGGATGCAAATTTTGAGCAGTAACATCTATACATCGATGTTCCGATGCATCGGAGAAAAGAACAGGTTCTTTACCTAACAATCCGGACCGGATCCGGTAATTAAAGAATAAGCGAAAAGTTTGCTCTCAAAAATGGAACATAATCCAGAAGTACGGGAACGCAAAAAACCACATTTCGTGCCCAGAATTTATGAGACAGCTAGTGATGTGCTGAATTTTCGGTACCCAGTACTTAAAAAAGTTTTCGGTACCCGATACCGATTCTTTACATTAAACTTTCGCCATTATATGCATTTCAAGTTTAGAAAAAACTTTAATTACTAATTTATATGATATCGGCTAAAACACTTGAACTTATGGCAACAGAGAAATATTATTTTAACAGTTTTAATCTTAGTTGATCCAAGGTTCAAGAAAAATGCTTTTACGGATGAAGAAGCCTTTCAGGAGGGAGATTCTGTAACCAGTTAGCGACAAGTTTCGGATCGATATCGCACTTGTTGACGTAAAAATATTTCATATCAAACGTCAACAAAACCGATGCCGATTC
>NW_023462526.1:13483-14708 GCF_013731165.1 Rhagoletis pomonella
ATTAAATAACATGTGCAAGTTTCAAAGTGTGTGTATTTTTCGTTTAGAAGATATCAGCACTTAAACTTGGCTCTGCATGTATAGCATCTTTGATTTTTCGATTTTTGAATACATTTTTTTTTAGATTTTACTTTTCTTTTTAAATTGAGTCAGCTACACTCAGAAAAAGGTTTAGTTATAATTACCAAGATTTGGTTATAGTGATACAAGTTTTCAATTAATTTTGTGAACTTGCTGTAGACGCGAATCAGCTAACCGTTTATTATTGGAAAAAAAGTTTCAGTTTGACACAGAGAGTGCTCAGCATTATTTAGGGGTGGCTCACAAGCATGAATATGTTCCGCTCTCAAACCAAATCGTGGTTGCCTCAACTAAGATTTGGTAACTATGACTAAACCATGTGTTGAAAGAAAGCTTATCTGTATTAGCAGAGCTTAATGACATCCTTTTATGAACCATAGGTTAAGTTGAATGGAATTGGTAGAAATATGTTTCCAAAAATATTTATTAGTATTTACCAAACCCTTCAACTAAATTAACGATTTGGTACAACCTAGATGAATATTAGAACACTCAGACAAAAATCAGTTAAATATATTTCTCTCAACACATGATTTGGTAGCTATAACCAAATAATGTGACTATAACTAAATCATGTGTTGAGAAAAACATATTTAGTTGACGTAACTAAACTCTTTTCTCAGTGAAGTTTTGATATATTTAGTTATAATTACCAACCCATGGTAATAGTTTCCAATCCTTGGTAACAGTTCCCAAATATTGTCAAAATTCGGGAACTAAATATCTTTAGTTGCCGAAACTCATCTTTTTCTCATCTTTTTGTGAGAAGGTGGTAATTCATATTTCTACGTGTGTAAATTATTGAACGGTGGTAGCTTGGTTATACGCGACGAATAAAATAAATCCTTTCTACATTATTATTATTATTATACACAAAATTAGAGTACATATCGATGGCTGAGTGAAAGATCGACCTATCTCGGCAACCAGTTCGAAAACGCTCTATCTCAAAAAACTTTTCAAGAACGCCCTATCTCAGCATAGCAACGCCCTATAACAGCATATTTTCAATACATTTTGAAGTGAGGTAGGGCGTTTTTGAACCGAATTTTGAGATAGGGTGTTTTTCAATTAAATTCTGAAATAGGGCGTTCTTGAAAAGTTTTTTTAGATAGAGCGTTTTCGAACTGGCTGCCGAGATAGG
>NW_023462526.1:14808-18543 GCF_013731165.1 Rhagoletis pomonella
CCTCATAATAAGACTATGCATAGTCACGTTTATAAAGGTATTCGACTTGTGACAAAAAATTTGGATAGCAAATACAAATACATGTGCCCAGAAATTTTCACTCTTTGGTACAAATTAGCACACAGAAAATCACTTTCAGAACTTATTCAGCATCAGAATCACTAATTGCGGATACGATCAATTCATGAATTCTCAGTTTATCGGTTTCATGTTTATAACATCATACTTTGAAATTTACTTTGATGCAATAAAAGCCATATATCGATGGCTGAGTGGAAGATCGACCTATCTCGGCAGCCAGTTCGAAAACGCTCTATCTAAAAAATCTTTTCAAGAACGCCCTATTTCAGAATTTAATTGAAAAACACCCTATCTCAAAATTCTGTTCAAAAACGCCCTACCTCACTTCAAAATGTATTGAAAATATGCTTATATAGGGCGTTTTTGTACGGCAGCTGAGATAGGGCGTTTTTGAAAAGAATTCCGAAATAGGGCGTTCTTGAAAAGTTTTTTGAGATAGAGCGTTTTCGAACTGGTTGCCGAGATAGGTCGATCTTCCACTCAGCCATCGATATGTACTCTAATTTTGTGTATAATAATAATAATGTAGAAAGGATTTATTTTATTCGTCGCGTATAACCAAGCTACCACCGTTCAATAATTTACACACGTAGAAATATGAATTACCACCTTCTCACAAAAAGATGAGATAAAGATGAGTTTCGGCAACTAAAGATATTTAGTTCCCGAATTTTGACAATATTTGGGAACTGTTACCAAGGATTGGAAACTATTAACATGGGTTGGTAATTATAACTAAATATATCAAAACTTCTAATATTCATCTGGGTCGTACCAAATCGTTAATTTAGTTGAAGGGTTTGGTAAATACTAATAAATATTTTTGGAAACATCCAATTCCATACCAATTCCATTCAACTTAACCTATGGTTCATAAAAGGATGTCATTAAGCTCTGCTAATACAGATAAGCTTTCTTTCAACACATGGTTTAGTCATAGTTACCAAATCTTAGTTGAGGCAACCACGATTTGGTTTGAGAGCGGAACATATTCACGCTTGTGAGCCACCCCTCAATAATGCTGAGCACAGAGAGTCAAACTGAAACTTTTTTTCCAATAATAAACGGTTAGCTGATTCGCGTCTACAGCAAGTTCACAAAATTAATTGAAAACTTGTATCACTATAACCAAATCTTGGTAATTATAACTAAACCTTTTTCTGAGGGTAGCTGACTCAATTTAAAAAGAAAAGTAAAATCTAAAAAAAAAATTGATTCAAAAATCAAAAATCAAAGATGCTATACATGCAGAGCCAAGTTTAAGTGCTGATATCTTCTAAACGAAAAATACACACACTTTGAAATTTGCACATGTTATTTAATTAGACTGGAAGAATATTTTTAATTTTTTTCAAATTTTTTGTTGCTCCAGAACGATGTTTTGCAATAACTTTCTTAGTATAAATGTTAGTAAAACGGAACAAAAATAAAATTTGCATTAAAAAATATATGTCAATAGAAAACATAAAAGGAATAAGCCCTGAAAATTTCATCCAATTCGGTTAAATAGTTTATGAGATATTTTGAGTCGAAGAAAAAATGCTATAAAAATTGTTTATGCAATAACTTGCGAAATATATATTTTTTCGAAGTTTTGTTGATGGGAATCTCTTGCCATGCTCCTGCATTACACATCCACCATATTAAAATTAAAAATCAGAAAACTTTAATTTTTACTGATCGATTTCACGAATTCTGGCTCAAGTATGAAACTCGCTTGGACTTGTATGGTCTTTCTTTCATGCGTAATAAGTTGAAATTTTGTAAGAAATTATTGAGCATTAAAAAAATTATACATACATATGTACCTAGCAGATAAAACTGGTCAAAAGAGCACGCATCTATTCTTCTGTGCATGAGAATATATACATACATAAATAAATACATATGTGTATATATGTATGTACATATATACTAAAGGCCTGCATATGTTGAACTATAAAACATAGCGACATGTGTCCCATCATGAAAGTGCCAGTTCATATTATGTCGCTCATACATGTTTCACAATAACATATGAAGTAAAGGGCTGCATGAATGCATGAAAAACAAACCTTGAATCACTCACAAAAAATTTTAGCATGCATTCATTCACGCCGCTGGAAGAGCAAACCTCGTGTCTGGGTAACAAAAGGACAGAATCTCATGAATCAGAACAACAATGAGTTCGCTCAACTCATAGCATTCTCACAAGCAACGATCCACCCTCGGCATAATTCGTCAATCAAAGAGTTTGCTTGAGTTGTTGTGAATTAACTCTGTGCAAGAAGGAGGTTGTGTGAGTGAACGATGTTTGTGTGAATTAATAACTGTTCTTTCCTGTAAATTGGCTCTTATCTACGTTCTTTGGTATGATGTGTTCTGGAGTTTCTTCTATATTGCACGTTTCACATAGAGGATCATCTACCACCTTAAATTTTGCTAACTTATGTCTGCAGAATGCGTGTCCCGATAATATTCTGTTTATTTGTTTTATTTGTTTTGCTTCTATATTTGGGATTAATTTGTGAAACCATGGTCTTTTTAATAATTTAGGAAATATAGTGTAATATTTTTTCCCTTTGTCATTACTAATTTCAGAGTATTTTCCTTACCATTCAGAGGATAGTGTCTTCCAACTTCTTCTATGGCATCTTTTATATTCCATTATTCGATAGTTATCTCTTGACCGGTGATATTAGCAAGTTTTGCAGCTCTGTCCACAACGCAGTTTTGATGAATTCCACTGTGACTTGGGATATAGTGTATTTCCAATGTAATGATATTACTTGTGTTTATTTTATTTATTAAATTTATTATCAAGCTATTGTTCGTATCTTCATCTGATAGCGCCAATGCTCCTGATCATGATTCAATAATACAAGGTTAGATAATTATTGACAGCCGCGGTTTGACACTCCCTTACAAATGGTTGCATTTACGAAGGACGGAGAAAGGGGAAGAATGAAATCTCTTTTTTTGCGAAAATGGTAGTAGAAAAGTACGCAAAGTAGGCAATTAGTACTGAAATTCCTTTTGTAAATTCTAATGTACGAAATGTTAATATATCTACGTGAATTACGCAATTTTTGTGTTATTTAGCCGTATAAAAAGTGCAAAAAGACTCAAAATTAAAATAAATCTACTATGAGATTTATGTAAACATCCAATTTAAAAGCAGTTTATGTTTTCATCAGTTAAATGTGCTTCATATACATATACAAATAAACATATTGCACAAAAGCTTATACCTCTATTTCACAGTAAAGCAACACTTTTTCCAAGTAAATTTGCAAAGAAGCAACACTTTGCCTCTGCTAAGGGAGCGGTGCGAGAGAGACAACTGTCAGTTTATCGAACCTTGTATTATTGAATCATGGCTCCTGAGATGCTTGATTGAAGCGAGGTAGCAAAATCGATAGCTTTATCAAAGGCGATTATTTCAGCTGACATGGATGACAAAATCTTGTTTATGTAAAAAGCTTTTGTTGTGTTGGTACGTTCGTGGAAAAAAGCTGCATTTGTTGTGATTTCTTTATAGTTTGTTCCAGTACTTTTCGGACTAAAACCTGTGGAAATGTCAAACTACAATTTTACTCTCTCTAGTGAGAGTAACAGGAGAACAGATGCAGAAGTGTACGGGAACGCAAAAAGCACTTTTTCCAGCAAAAACGT
>NW_023462527.1:0-18507 GCF_013731165.1 Rhagoletis pomonella
CATATAACGGTAATTTAGAGAAATACAAAATCTTCGATAATCAGTAAATATTGAAGCTAATTTTTTCAAAATTGATGCTTTCAACAATTCTTTACCAAGAAATACGTTTATGGTAAACTTTTGGAAAATGGGCGTGGCACCGCCCACTTATGATCACATATAAGTATATCGGCAACCGTTCTACCAATTTGTACCAAACTCGGTGTGGTTATTGTGCTTGTCACATATAAGCAAAACGTTGAAAATTATTGAAATCGGACTAAAATAACGGCCGCTTCTCATATAATGGTAAATTTCAGAAATGCTTCAAACTTCAATATTTCGAAATTGAAGGACGCCAATTTACTCAAAATTGATACACCCCGGCTTACCATCTAGCGGTAGGTTTCGGAAAGGTGAAGAAACATATATTTAATACTTGCGCCGGGTATTTAATGTTCGGCTCCGCCCGAACTTAGACTTTCTTACTTGTTTTTTATATATTTTTTTTGATAGAACTATGTTATATGATAAAAGTAATGTTCTGACTAAAATATATCCAAATCAAAAATGGTAGATTCCGACGATTGATCGATTTGACATGGATTGACCCATACATACATATGAATGTATGCATATGCATTCCCTTTTACTTATTTGTTAGTTGAGCATGAAAAATTGTATAATCAGGTTAATGATTGGCGCATAAAATGCTTCTGATTGTTTATAATTTTCGGCGTTTCAAGAACAATTCTTTACAACGTCGCCTTGAATGCAATACTTACTCGCTTACATTTCCTGGCACGCAATATGACTTCACTTCTGCAGAATTTTAAAAAATTGTCGCAGCACTAACTTGTCTTTCAAAGTAGCTATTAAAGTTTTCTCCTTAACGCCATTTTTAGCCACGATTTTTCTTACTTCACTTGGTTTCTACTTGTATGTGCATATATGCCTTTGTGTGTACCAGAGTTGTTATTCGCATTCGTATTCGCAACCGCGGAGTTTCCGCATTAATTTTAACATTCGCATTCGCATTCGCAATAATCAATGCGGAGCTTTTGCGAATGCGAATGTTGTGCAAGTGCACCGATATAACGTATATATGGCAAACAAAATGACAATTTGTAGCCAATATTTTTTACATTTGGTCGTGCGAGTATTTCTGTAACAAAACTGGCTAACTTTGATAAAAATGTCTTTAGACATATTATTTCTTAAGCTACATAGCCGAACAGTCATACAAGTTCCTACATCTATTGGACCTTTGACGTACGCCAAAGAGAACATGGTCCTTTAATATTTTTTTTTTGTTTTCTGTACCCAGCAATTTTTTTTATTTTACAGGAGAAGCAAAAATCATTACAAAAATCAAATCATTCATACGGATAGGGCATTTTAAAAAGTGGCATAACTCCGTTGTTTTTGGTACTACCACTTTCAAATTTTTAGTGAAGGTGTATTTTGATTTATCCTACCAAAAGCTGTGTAGTTTCGAAAACAGCGTTCGTTAGGGCCTTTGTGAATTAAGGTAACGATATATTGGTTTCAATCATTTCAAATGGGGCTCTTGGAGGAATTTATTTTAAGCAAACATTTAAAAAGCAGTAATTTTGTTTAATATTATTAATTTTGTTTATTGTATGTCTCCTTTCTTTGCTATTTAAAGTCAAAGAGTAAGCTACTTCAATTGGGATTCCAAGCAGAAATAGTCAACGTCTGGCTATAAAGAGAAAAGGCTATAGGCCTGACCTTTAATTAGGTATGAATTACGTAACTATCTGAGACCCTCATCATCCATGATTCCAATAATTCAAATGCTTATAAAAAACGGAGTGCTTTAAAAAAAAATAACAATATTCTGATCCGACTCGGCTGGCATCCACGACTTTGAAAACAGAGTCGTGTTCAAAATTCTAATTTCTAAAAAATAATAATTTATTTTCCATATCCACCTATTAAGCTCGCTATAGGCACAAATTTTTCGAACCAGTCGCAGAAGTAAGTATTAAAAATCAATTACAACTACTAAGTTAAAAAAAACGCTGATTACAGGTTCCTCAAATTCTGAAACACCCAAAGGAATGAGAATGAAATTATATATGTAATTTATACTTCTAAAGATATATCAACCCCAAAACCCACCCCTTGTGTGCGCTAATGGAATGAAGAATTCTTTTTAAAAAGCTTTAGAAAAACCTGGCTTGTAATCGCTGTTTAAACAACGATCTAGATTCTTCAAGTGAAGTTCAAAGTCAGGAGGATCCATCCGACATTTTCAGCCCCGATGCAATTCTCTTATACCCGAGCGCACATGTGCACAAGGGTATTATAATTTTGTTCAAATAACGGTTGTTTGTAACAGTCAAAACGAATCGAGATGGATATAGACAAATGTATACATAAACGATCAAAATGAAAAGAGAAGTAGATTAAGCCATGTCTGGCTGTCCGTCCGTCCGTCCGTGTACACGATAACTCAAGCAAAAATTGAGATATCTCAACGAAATTTGGTATGTAGGTTGCCCTTTACCCAAGGTACGTTGGTATTGTGGGCGAAATCGGACTGTAACCACGCCCACTTCCCATATAAGGGTATTTTCGAAAAATGCAAAAACTACGATAATTCAGTAAATATTCAATCTAAACTTTTGAAAATTAATATGTGAAATGGAATTATGGTAAAAATTAATATTATTACCCCCGCCCTTTTATGACGAAATGCTGTATCTCTGTAGCCGCTTCACCAATCCCTACCAAACTCAGTCCGACCTTGCTTCGGGCCTAACTAAGAAATCTGTTGAAAATATTTAAAATCGGACAATAACCACACCCACCTCCCATATAACGGTAATTTACCGATATACGAAAATTGCGATAAATCAGTAGTTATTGAAGCTAATTCATTCAAAATCGACGATCGCAATAATCACTTAGCAGAAAGTTTGATTATTATAAATTTTTGGACAATGGCCGTGGCTCCGCCCACTTATGACCACAAATATTGATCTCGGTAATTGGTGCACCTTATAATCTTGGTACGGAAAAGCAATTTGTTGAAAATTATTCAAATCGGACTAAAATTACACCCCCTTCCCGTGTAACGGTAAATTTTAAAAATACGGGAACTCCGATATTTCAAAAACTGAGGACACTAATTTACTCCAAGTTAATACTTGCAACAGTCTCTTAACAATAAACAAGACTGTTATAGGCTTTTAGGAATTGAGCGTGGCACCGCCCACTTTATAACTACAAAGCTCGATCTCGGTAACCGCTTTATCGATTTCTACCAAACTTGATTCAATGATGTTATTAAGTCAGTATATTATAGAAAACGTTTGAAATCGGGGAAAAATACCCCTGCTTATCATGCAAAGGTAGTTGAGAGAAAGTTGAAACGACGATATTTGATAATTGCGCCGGGTATATAAAATTCGGTTTCGCCCGAATTTATACTTTACTTGTTATTGTATATTTTTATGAAATAATTGGTTATTTTCACTGTAAGTATTCTGTTGGTAATGGATGGAAGTATGGCAAAATTTAATTTTCCTAGCTGCATAAATGGAGGAGTTATAACGAAAATTCTCATAACTGAACAATCAGTTGTATCGGAGATATATGTTATAGTGACCCGATCTTTGTTATTTTCACTGTAAGCATTTTGTTAATAATGAGTGAAAACGGTGCGAATTTTCATGTTCCTAGCTGCTGAAATGAAGAAATTATGGCAAAAAATCTAATATCTGAGCAATCAGTTGTATTGGGGCTATAGGTTATAGCTACTCGATCTTCGTCATTTTCACTGAAAGTATTCTTTTGATAATGAGTGATAACCGTGCAAACTTTCATGTTCCTAGCTACTTAAATGGAGGAGTTATAACGAAAAATCGTATATCTTAACAATCAGTTGTATAGGAGCTATAGGTTCTAGTGACCTGATCTTTTTATTTTCACTCTAAGAATTCTATTGATAATGAGTGGAAGTATTGCTAAATTTAATGTTCCTAGCTGCATAAACGGAGGAGTTACAACAAAAAGTCTCATATCTGAAAAAAAAGTTGTATATAGGTTATAGGTTTTATTATATATAGGGTTTTATAGGGTTATATGGGAGCTATAGGTTATAGTCACCCGATCTTTGTAATTTTCACTGTAAATATTCCGCTGATAATGGGTGGAAATATTGCCAAGTTTCATGTTCCTAGCTGCATAAATGGAGGAGTTATAACGAAAAATCGCATATCTGAACAATCAGTTGTATGGGACCTATATGTTATAGTGGTCCGATTTTTCCGGTTCCGACAAATGATCAATACATTATAAAAATACACTCACCTACCAAATTTGATCCGGATATCTCGAAAACTGACAGACTAGATTGCATACAAACCGACGGACAGACGGACAGACGGACATGGCTAAATCGACTCAACGCCGTTCTGATCATTTAAGTATACATTTTAGTGGGTCTATCTCTTCTTATTCTGGTACTTACAAACATCGGACCAAAGTTATAATACCATTTCATGCTCATGAAAGGTATAAAAATAGGTTATTGTCAGTGCACCACCTATTAAGGGCGTCTAGATCATATTGTAGGTTGATACATGCTGTGGAATCGTAGAAGAAGCTTGACATTGTCGGCAAACATAAGACACTTCGCGAATTTGAATTGATTGGCTAAGTCATGGATGAAGATGAGAAATAGAAAAGGTCCACAATATATTCCGTGTGGAATTCCTGACCAAGCATCAATAAGAAGCGATGACTTACTGCATCCAATTGTCACAAGAAGTTCCCTGTTTAATAGAAAACTGGAAAAAATTTCCAAAAGTTTACCATTAATTCCATAAACTTTCAGCCTGTATAAAAGAATAGAATCATCGACTTTGCCAAACGCCTTTGAAAAGTCAATATAAATAACGTCAAGCTGCGCATAATTTTGAAAAGCATTAATTATTTGATTTGTTCGCAAAGCTAGATTAGTGGACGTTGATCTCCCTGAAAAAAAAAACCCATGTTGACAATCTATTATAGCTTCATTTTATTTGATCACTTCATTAACTGACTTTAACTTCGCTATAAATTAAACAAAGCAAAAAATGATTTTTATGCAATGGAAATTTCCACAGAAAGTAACGGTAGAAAAAGAATTTTTGGTTATTCATTTTATTTTTCAGCTGACAACGATGACGCATTTTACTCAGTAATGAATCAAACAAAGCGAAATAAAAAAAGTATTCTAGGACATTCTACTAGGCATTACCCAATGCCTAAAAGAAGCGTCAAAATTAGAAGTTACCACTAAAAGCGGTTACAGTACATTCGGTTTAGCTGTATTTACTTCCATTGCACAAGACTTGGTGCACTTAAGCGAATATGCAGCTAAGCGGAAAAACAAAAACTGTGATTTGTTTGAGATAGATGAATTCGTAGCCCATTTCTTCTGATATATTCTAAATGCTTCTACTTACATCCATACGTATGCTTGCGGTAAAGTTCACAAATGGGATATGTTTAGATATGTTGTTTTAAGCAAAAAGAACTTTTGAAAAAAATTTCGTGCTGGCAAGCGAAATATTTTTGGTACAAATCAAAGAAAAGTTACTTAAAAGGGGGCTGTTAAAGGCAAAAAGGCCTGCTAAGCGAAAATGCAGCTAAAAGTGATATTTTTGCACAAAAACCATTTTGTGGAAAAGTATTTTAGCGAAATAGTGCACGTAAGCGAAAAATGCACCTAAGCGAATAGGCGGAATGTACTGAACCGATTTTTTGCTGGGTATGAGCATGAGTGGTTATTTGCATATATGTAAATAATACATCTATATTGACATTAAGAGCTAGTACCGTCCGAAATCATAACAGTACAGATATAAACAGGTACGAAAGAAAAGGAACACATACGTTTGTAAATAAACATGTACACAACACATACACAAAACAGTGGCATATTTTGATTAAAAGAAAAATACTGATAAAAATAAAATATTTCACAAAAAATAACAAAAAATATAATCGATAATCGCATGCGGCTGTTACCAGAAAATTTTAAAATGTACTTAGTGGCATTGTGCTACTATGATAGACGGCCGAGTAATCATAGTCAACTTATGTAAAGTAGACTGCATCACTCCCCATACAAAAAAAAAGCGGTACTGTTTTTCCACTGGAATTATACGATCTATTATATTTTAAGATTTCCACCAAAATATCTCGCAAAAATATTAAGATTTACGATTTGAAAATACCTCCAAAAATTTAGTTTTTTTTATTAATAACAGTTGTTTTTAAATATTTTTTGAAAAATTACCTCGGATGACTGAACAGTTTAAGCTTAAAAAGTTTGCATAACAATATTAAAAAAAAAAAAATTCTACGAAATCATAATAATAAGATTTTTGATGCTGTTTTTGCACTTTTTTCAAAGACTGGTTTAAGAAAAACTTGAATAACTCAGCCAAAACCTTACCAATTTAGACTTATGAGGTATAATTGGTAAGGTATTTTCTCACCCCTTTAATTTCTTTGAGAATAAGCTCATTCAAAATATAAAAAAGGAAGGTACGATATACGAGTGAAATTCCATGTTGAATTAAGATATTTTGGTATTGAATAAAAAAAAATTGGGACGTGAATGAGTTTTTTTTTGTGCAAAGAAATAAAAAGGGTGAGAAAATACCTTTCCACTGACACC
This sequence comes from Rhagoletis pomonella, assembly GCF_013731165.1. NCBI lineage: Eukaryota > Metazoa > Arthropoda > Insecta > Diptera > Tephritidae > Rhagoletis > Rhagoletis pomonella. Next base: position 6,680 of record NW_023462527.1, read on the forward strand.
TAATAAGTCTATATCGGTAAAGTTTTGGAGCAGTTATTCAAGTTTTTCTTATACAAATCTTTGAAAAAAGTTAAAAAAAAACAGCATCAAAATCTCAATATTATGATTCCGTTGATACGATATTTTAATATTCTCATGTAGATTTTTGAAGCTTAAACTGTTTTGTCATCTGAAGGGTGTTTTCAAACCGGTCCAGCTGACGTAAATCTTATATATATATATTTTTCCGAAATATTTTGGTAGAAGTCTTAAATTGTACTAGGTTTGGTAGTCCCGGCGGAAAAAGAGCAAATTGTTTTGGTGATGAAGTCTAATGTACAGTAGTCGAAAAAATTATAGCCGTACCAAATTTTCAAAAGTTTTAAAATATTATTTTTGTTGTTATTTAATTTTGGTTAGTTTTTTATAGTTCATTCTTTAACAACATCCATATAAATACAAGTTTAAAGGCAGTGTCACACGATTGGGTATTGGCAAAAATTTGGTGCAAATCGTATCCCAAATATTTTTCTTTATCCCAATCACGAAAATTAATTTGCTTTTTTTAATACTTTTATTGAGCTTTGTACCATGATTGTTTATTAGGAAAAATTTAAAAAGCAACAATGTCTAAGCGGTAGAAGTTATAGCAGCTATTTCGGAGATCACCACATCTCCTCATCAGAATTCTTTTGTCTAGACTTCACGCTTACGACGCTAAAATAGCGGCAATCGTGGTACAAACCTCAATAAAAATATTAAAAAATAAAATGTTAATAAGCCACAATAACATTGACAAATACATAGTTTAGGAAGAGCCTGCCTGAAACTATACAATAAAGCAAATAAGCAAATGGATGTATAGAATTGACAACAACAACCACGCTGTTGAGTTTAAATTGCGGCAAATCAGCTGCACTTGATAGTAGTTGGTTGAATAAAAGAGTTTACGGGGTGTACATAGCTCAGTGGTTAACGCTTCTGACTTCGAACATCGATTGCAGATTACGGCCTTGGTGGGCCGTATCACGCCCAGTTTCCAAAATTCCATAATAATGTTACCTCTTTTCAAGGGATTGTTGTTAGTGTCAATTTTGTGTAAATTGGCCCCCTTAAATTTCGAACTATCGAAGTTTCAAGCATTTCTGAAATTTACCGTTATATAAAAAGTGGGCGTAATTTTAGTCCGATTTCAATAATTTTCAGCGTTTTGCTTTTATGTGGCAAGCACAATAATCGTACCGTGTTTGGTACATATTAGTCGAATGATTACCAAGATACATATATGTGATCATAAGTGGGCGGTGCCACGCCCATTTTCCAAACTTTTATCACAAAAGTGTTTTGTGCTAAAGAATTATTGCAAACTTCAATTTTGAATAAATTAGCTTCGGTATTTACTGATTTATCGAACAACTTTTTTTGGTGATGCAGTTCTCCTTATTTTTAGAGAAATTGACAGCCCATTCGACAGCTGTCAATTCTCAAGGTTTTAATTTCACGTACAATTCGTGGCTAGCGTGTCTAAAACCCTTACCAGTAGCATTTTAAAAACATTTTCTTATTATCAGAAAAATTAAAAGTCAACTTAACAGCTGTCAACTCTCAAAGCTTTGACGTAAAATTCGTGATCAGCATGTTTAAAAACCTTATCAGTAACTTTTTTAAAAAGATTCTCTGATTTTTATAAAAATTGGCAGTCCGTTTGACAGCTGCCGACTGTCAAACTTTTAATTTGACATAAAATTTGTGACTAGCGTGCCTAAAAACCTAACAAGTGGTATTTTCGAAAGGATTTTCTTATTTTTAGAGAAATTAGAAGTTGATTTGACAGCTGTCAACTGTCAAACTAAAAATTTTATGGCATATTCCGATTTAGCATAACAAAAATACTACGACGAGGTATTTTTATTATAATCGTAACAGCCCTTCCAGAACTGAACGATAAGGGTTACGATTACTAAACGATTAGGATTGCAGTAATCCCAACAAGCTAAAAAAACAAGATTACGATTACAGTAATCCTTCATCGAACGAACTTAAATTACGATTACAGTAATCGTAATTTTAAAAAAGCTGAAATTACGATTACTGTAATCGTAATCTAAGATGCCTTCAATTAACGATTACCGCAATCCTAACTTAATAATTTTTGAAATTGCGATTAAAGTAATCGTAATGCTAGATGCAATCGATTACACATGTAATCATTATAGCCCAGCTCTGAGCCATCCTAATTTTTCGCGTAAAACATAGCTTATCGGACCACTGTTGTCCGGCTGTACTGAGCGCCATATCTTCCAATTTGTCGTATTTTAGTTTAGCTTTCCACCAATCGAGAGGATTTTCACTGAGATGCTACGTCCGAGCCTTCGCTTTCGCTTCAGGTATCTGGGTTGCTTATAAGACTTTTAGCAGTACTTATTGAAGGCCCATCAATGTTGCTTGATATACTACTTAACCGTATAGCGCCTGAAGCTAAAAGCCGGTTATTTTCCGCACCCTGGTTAGACAGACTCAGAGCCATTTCAACAATATTATAGTGAACTCTCTGCCCATGTTACACATTCGCCTTCGCAATAGATTCGTATCATTTGATGCGAATGCGAATGTGTAAAATGATGCGAATCATTCGCATAACGAATGCGAATGCAAATATTCGCAACATCCCTGATGTGGATAGTCAAACGATGGGTACACAAGGCAGCGACCGTACAAGGAAGAAGCCAGCTATTTAGAAATAGAGAAATAATTACAGCTACCCCTTATACCCAGACAAAAAGATGCTTCAAATTGGTGGAAGCATAGTCGCAAAGAATTTCAAATTTTGGTTACACTGGCAATGAAGTATCTCTGCGCACCATCTTCCTCAGTGATCTCAGAAAGATAGTTGAATGTATTGGGTAACATTTATGTTGAAAAGAGACATACGTTGTTGACCGATAATTCAGAATACTTCCTTTGATTATGAAAAATATAAAAAATATTAACTTTAATTACTAATTAAGTACCATTAAATTTTGATTATAAAAATAAATGTTTGAACTACCAGATCCCTACTCCTAAATGTATGCTAATATTGATACTGAATTACAGAAACGTGCTAAGCAGCAGGAATAAGATGTACATGAATAGGTTAATACTCAAACAAGGAAGAAGGCAACGTTGAGTATCTAGAAAAAGAAATGCAGAGATTAAAATAAGAGTAAAGAAACCTACACATAAAGACAAAGAGGAAGGTAAATTTAAATACTTAATATAATAGCAATGGTGTGGATGAATATTTAGATAAAGAAAAGAATACTGATAAAGATCTGAATTAAAGTCAAGCAAGTGATAAATATAAAAACGATAAAATAAAAAAGGCAGAGACAAAGATAGAGATAAAGGTAGATACAAAAAAACAAGAAAAAGATAAAATTGAAGAATGCCATGAGCAGAAAAATCGCCAAAGTCAGAGAAAAAGCTATGTATATTAATGTTGCGTGCATGCGGAAATGATTCCTCAGGAGAAGAAAGTGAAGAAATAAGTTGTGATGACGAAATTAATGAAGCGAATATTGTGGATAATCGCGAGGCAAATGATTTACATACTATCTAAATGGTACTATGAACATAAAACATGCGGGGAATGTGGTAATGCGTTGGTAAAGGTTCGCATTGAAGTAAGACCGCTTTTGCGAAACAAAAACTCATGGCCGTATTCATAAAAAATAAAATAGGTTTAAAGAGCTCTATAAAGTTACGTTTGCATAAAAATTTTCGATTTATAAAGCAGTTAAAGTATTTTTATAAATTTGGGTTTTAGATTATAGTCGGACCTGAGGTAGTCTGAGAAAAAAAGTTAAAGTTACGAATTTGGTCCAATGCATAGTTCTTTGAATGAACCCAAAATAATAAGCATGTGTTTTGCAATTAGTTACAAAACGTCCGTTTTTATTTATGCATTTTGTTACATTCTAAAAAACTTTCACTCGAAATACCATGACAAATGTTCTTATCCGCACATTCTGTGTCTATATACAAATGAGCCGTTTATTTTAAAAGTGGCATAAGTCATTTCCCCCTTTTGCTTAAATGGTTGATTAGTTCTAACTGAATGTATCTGTAAATCGCTCTCCCGTCATGAAGTAATGGGCCAAACGTGTTACCTTTTGCCGATGTTGTTTAACTAATAACAAACGCGTTAAACGGCATAGAATGGCTTATTTATGCCACTTTCAAAATAAACGGCTCTTATACGTACATTTGAATATATAACTAGCCAATGCCCGCTTACTTCGCGGCGCCTAATAAGAGCTTTTTGCGTTGGCCAATGCAAAAGAGCGTTTAAAAACAAAAGTTGAAACCACTAAGGTGCAGTATCCTCCTCACACATAGGCCAATAATTGTAACGCGGTGGTACCATATGGAATACCAATCCCTATTGGTGTCATGAGCTTTACTGATGGTCTTATTTCCACCTGTGAGATCTCTGCCAATCATGCGTAATCTTTTTGTATGATTCTGCAACTACAACATTGGTGAGATGCGTATGCCAATAAAAGTTCTTATAGGGAAACTCAAGAGCACAGAAGTGTGTTTTCTTTGTAGGAGGGCCAAGAATCCTCGCTGTCCCACAGGATGAAAAGTTTTCCGGTACATTGCTAAATGAGTCGAGAGATCTCTTAGGTATCTTTCAAATGAAGGAATTGATGTACCTACGGTAACCTTTCCTTGTTAATTCACCACTTTTACAATTCGTGGTAACATTTATGAACTGTTTCTGGGTAGATGCAAGACCGCATGATCGTGCATGAGGGCGTCAGAAAAACTTAACCCCAACCTTCATTTAGACATCTGAAAACTAAATTCGTATAACTTAAACATAGGTCCAAAGCAGACCAACCACACGTGGTTTCTATATATTTCGGCTGCAGCGCCATCCATTGGGTTCCTTTTCTGCAAAACCATTGCTTACCATAAAATGAATACGTGTTATGAATTTAATCTTAACTCCAGCGGCACTAATCGGGTAAATTTTTATCAAAAGAATTTTCCATCATACAGGTACATGGCTCAAATTTAAAATTTGAACGAACTCGCTTAATAAATACGATTTTTATAAATAACTCTACTCCAGCACCACCTATCGAGTTTTATAGTAGCATGTAATTGGACCATATATGTATGTAAGATAACCTCCGACAATCTGACGGAACTCTATTCAGTATTTTTTGAGTTTATTCCGAACAACGAAAACGGCTATCATTTTATGCAAATAGGATAAGACAGTTTATAGCGAAACTCGTAAAAGCAAAGCTCCATTCTTTGTGAAAAAATTTAAAAAAATTCTTCACAATTTTCACATAAATTTTACCTTACTGAAAATTAAACACTAAGTTACAATAGTTCAATGGGATTTAGAAATCTAGAAGAATATGGTTCCCAATCGAATGATACTTGCGCGTTTACGTAAATGTATATCGATCCAGCCTTTCCAATAATTACCACTTTTCACCATAATTACGGTTTGGATAACATATGTAGCTGTGTAGAATTTCAGGACGTTAGCGTAAGTTGTTCCGGAGATAAGCTATATGAGAAGTTCAGTTTGTATGGAAGGAAGGAGCCACGGCCCCCTTTCCCAATGCATTTGCAATATATGCATCAGTGCTAAGTTTCAGTTCCCCAGCGTAATTGGTTTTAGAGATATATTGGTTTTTTACGTTTTAGTCTGTATAAGAATTTTAGGAATATCCCGAGCTACATACCGAGTAAATTTTTGGTCAGAATATTTATTTTCATTATTTAGTAGCTTAGTGAAATACATTGTAAAGAGGACTGTATGAAATTGTAAAACGTGACGTCTCAGATTTCTTAATTTTTTGGCAGCAACAACGAAAAGTTTTAATTCTTTTAGCGAAAAACCTTCCACACAGAAATAAAAAAAAAAATTAAGTTTTTGGTTATATCAAGGCGAAATTTTGAGAACGGTCCGTTGCTAACTCTAAATATAACAACGATGCACTGGAAAAAGTTAATACGTTCAAATACCTAGGAATAATGATCGACGATAAGCTAAAACAAAAAAAAATTGAATCTATATTTTCAATTAGAGCTCTAGCTATATGTGCCTCGGTGAAAACTGCATTTAATTCCACACATTAGCTTTTGCGTGATACGCTTACAAACATACAGACAAACATACTAATATTTTATATTTGGCTTCGGTTGATCTAATAAACCCCCTATTAATTTTTCTTTAACATCTATTATGTACAGATATCGGCCTGTTGCAATTTTATTATTCTCAAATGCTCTCGTTTGATACCCATATGGCAACACTTAGTTTATATTATAAATTTAACTCAATTACAGTTTTCAAATAAGTGGCAACCCGCTTCAAGAATATTTTCAAAAGTAAGCTTCCTAATCTTTTTTAGTTTAATATTCGTATTGCAATATTTCATTTATTTTACAAATTTTAATGTATACAATTTTTCAATCAGTTGGCAAATCCCCTAAAAATATATTCAACATTAAAATTTCCTAGCCTCTTTAGTTTGATGCCAATGTTGCAATATTTAATTTATGCTATCAATTAAATTAAATTAAAGTTTTCATATAGGTGGCAACCATCCACAAAAATATTTTCAGCTGTAAGCCTTTGTAAATTTCTTTCTTTTGACAGCCATATTGCAGTATTCACTTTACCGTACCAATTGGCCTAAATTGAAATTTTAAACACTGGTGGCAACTTTCTAATTTTTTCTTCTATATTGGAAGTTAGATCCCTAGCGATACATCGGTGAAAACTGCATTCAATTCCATGTTTTCACCTGATGCGCGTACAAATATACAGACTGACAGAGATTCAAAAATTATAAAAATTGTTTATTTGGCTTTAATAAAAATCCATCATATTAATTTTTCTTTAATATCTATAAGGTACAGCTATCGACCTGTTACAATTTTATGATATGTATAGATGTAGATATAGATTTCATTTATTTGATCAATTTAATACAATCAAATTTTTCTTTTCCGCAATAAAATTTCCTAAACCCCTTCAGTTTGATACCCATATTGCAATATTCAATTTATCTCATAAATTAAATTAAATGTAAATTTTCAAACAGGTGGCAACTCTAAAAAATATTTTTGGCTGTAAGCCTTCTTCAGCCTCGTTCTTTTGACGCCCATATTGCAATATTCATTTTTTCTTATCAATTTACTTAAACTCCAGTTTTCAAACAGGTGGCAACTCTCTAATTTTTTTCTTCCTATATTTTAAGTTAGACCTCTAGCAATACATCGGTGAAAACTGCATTGAAATCCATGCATTCGTTTTCGAGTGATGCGCGAACGAACATACAGACAGACAGACAAAAATTCTAAAAATGGTTGATTTGGCTTCTGGTGCTCTAATAAAGACCCCCCGCATTAATTTTTCTTTAATATCTATAATGTACAGACATCGACCTGTTACAATTTTATTATATGTATAGATTAATAACACAATACTATTTTACCCTTCCGATTTATAATTTTTTTATTTCAAACTGATGGCAAATTATCTTTTAATGAATATATAAAATTATCGGTTGGTGGATTATGTATTTGAATATTTGCGAAATACACTAGGCCATTTTGCTTAGTTCCCCACCGTGTTGGGAAATAATCTATAATCTATACAAAAAACTGTACTTTTCGACTGTAAATTGTATCGACTTTTTAATTTGCTAATATGCATGCATGCATACATAGATTCCCTTCAAGACCAATACTTTGATGGTATTCACGGGAAAGTTTATGTAGGTACATTTACATATTTTACACTTTTAAAATAAATGTCAAGGCAGATATTTTAAGATACACTTCTTACAAACAAATTTTTTTAAGTTATTGTGAATGGATAATCTTCTTTGAATTCAGTACAAAAACTTGACATTTCAAGTGCTTATCAAAACTTCATACATGTTAACTAGATTGGCCATTTATCTTAAAATTATAGAATTTTAATTATTTGGTTATACAAATGCAGTTTACAATTTAACAAAACCCGTATAAATCCAAGGTTTAATCTTTGCGCAACATGAACAAAATCAACAAACTTTCGTAAAGCTTTTTAATTAGATTTGATATAAATACATATTTTGAATATGCAGTTTTGTAGTCCGATCAATTCAAATAAAGCGCAAGTTTAAAATACATAGCTGCGACTTATCGTTGATTTTTAATATTTTTTTTTTTGATGAAGGCGTTGCTCATTTTCTTCATCAAAAAATCGACGAACATACTTAGATAATATGGAAGAAAATTACCGATATCGTCAAAAATATGCCATACATCAACTGTAAATCACAGGTACTTTAAATTTAAACTTTATTAGACTAAAATTGAATGAGCTAAAAAACTGCAAAATATTAAGAGATACAATTGAAATAGAAAGTTCGAAATTTTTACGAAAGTTTGTCGATTTTTTTTTATGTTGTTTAAAGACTAAAATATTCTTTCAAAACTTGCCTAGGAATGTGATATAATGGTTCGTTCAAAACCTTTTTTCAAAACTTATAAAGGCAAAAACGAGTAGGCGAAGACACAAAGAGAATAAAAAAATTTCCCGCAGTGAATTTTCAGATTTTTAAAACGGTGTAGTAATTTAATTTTTTAAATTTAAATAAAGCATGAATACCCCATGGAATAAACGAATAGATAAAAAATATATAACGGTAAAACTGGCACATACATAAATATATGAAAGAATGCACTCAGGCGACGCCTCTAGCCATGTGTGTCACAAATTTAAGTTATCGATGGAATTTTTTTTTCATCCCCCTCCAAAGCCAAATCCTGGCTACGCCACTGGTCTGACCTGACATGTTTAAGGTTCATTAACTAACGCTTTATATGTAGATATTTGAATTGCGATACCAAACAATTATTTTGTAGTTCTTTAACTATTAGACCATTGACTAACCCTTCATCTTACTAATATTATAAATGTGAAAGTTTGTATGTTTGGATGTTTGGGAAATCATCACGCGGAAACGACTAAACGGATTTGCATGAGATTTTGTACACAGATAGCTTATGGGCCAGATTGGTTAATAGGCTATTTTTTTAAGAGTTGCCACCTGTTAAAAAAGTTTAATTTATTTAATATGAGGGAACGACTGAATGGATTTGCATGAAAATTTGCACACAAATAGCTTATGACCTACAGTGGAAAATAGGCTACTTTTCTTAAGAGTTACCACCTGTTAAAAAAGTTTCATTAAATTAATGCGGAAACGACTGAAAGGATTTGCATGCAATTTTGCAAGCAGATAGCTTATGACCTAGGTTAGAAAGTAGGCTACTTTTTTTAAAAGTTGCCACCTGTTAGAAATGTTTAATTTAATTAATACGCGGAAATGAGTGAACTGATTTGCATGGAAGTTTTCACACAGATAGCTCATGACCTAGGTTGAAAAATAGGCTACTTTTTTTAAGAGTTACCACCTGCTAAAAAAGTGTAATTAAATAAATACGCGGAAAAGTCTGAACGGATTTGCATGAAATTTTGCAAGCAGATAGCTTATGACCTACAGTGGAAAATCGGCTAATTTTTTGGAAGAGTTGCCGTTTCATGACATTTCGCACAGAGATAGCTTATGACCTATGTTGGAAAATAGGCTACTATTTTAAGAGTTATCACGTATTAGGAAAGTTTAATTAAATTAATACGCGTAAATGACTGAACTGATTTGCATGAAAGTTTGCACACAGATAGCTTATGACCTAGACTGGAAAATATGTTACTTTTTTAAGAATTGCCACCTGTTTGAAAATGAAATTTTGCTCAAAGATGGTTTATGACCTGGAATGAAAAACAGGCTACTTCCTTAACCGGTTTTCCGATCAGAACGAAGTTTAGTACACTTACTACGGATTTCGGAAGGATGGTCATAGATTGAAAGTAAGTCCGATAACTCAAGGCCCCTCCCATACAAATTGGAATTTTCATATTACGTACATATCTCTGGAAGTATTTTGTGGGAGAGAACTGAAACTTGGTATAGTGATATCTATGTGAAATCAATGATGGCATAAATCGATTGATGTTTTAATCAGTTAGTTAATACGATTAAATTCAAGCTGATTACAGTTAATCATGATTAATTTTAATCTGACTAAATAGTTAATCGTGACCGCGATTCAAAAACTAATTTTTAATCATTAACTCTTAATTTGATCAAGTAGGTTTGGTGATTAATTAAGTTATGCTGGAATTTCCCTGTGCATACAAAGCAAGCTAATCCGGAATGGCTAAGTCGGGTTTTCTCATCCATCTAAGCAATTTGATGTGCATTTTCATTAAGATATATACCAACAAACGTTTTACAAACTAGGATTGTAAAAGTTCCCAGTTTATGTATTACTAATAACAATAATTATGATTTGTTTATATTATGTGCTTTTTATAAGCGCAAAACACAAAATAATTACTATAACTGGTGTTTGGTTTCAAACTCGGACAAACTAGACAAGTTAATCAGATTTTATTTTTAATTGGATTAACGATTAATGTTTTAAATTAATTAAACGTAATCGCAGCCAGCGATTAACGATTCAAAAAATGTTATCATTAATCGTACAGTTGATAACGACTAATTAATTTTAATCGTCAAACGCGATTAACATTTTACTCGGTAATTTTTAATCGTTAATCAGATTAACAGTTTTCCAACACTGTATGAAATCAGGTTCATATTGACGGAGAAAAAATGGGCGTTTGTGGAAAAGAGGCGTAGCACCTCCCATACTGACTGAAAGTTTCATATTGCATATCCCTTCAAATGTTTGGGGTAAAGTACTCAAGGTTGGTATGGAAATACATATGTATGTATGTATCTGAAACGAATACCATACTCATGGAGAAAAATTTGTGGATTATTTTTGTATGCTGCATATCTCTGGAGGTGTTTATTGCAGAGGACGGGAACTTGGCACCGATATGTGTATACAAAATTAATTCCATACTCATGGAGAAAAATTTGCGTTATTCGAAAAGGCGGCATGGTAGCTCCCGTACAAATTTACTTTTATACTGCATATCTCTAGAGGTGTTCATGGTAGAGTACTGGACTTGATACTGGGATATGTAAAATCAATTCTAAATTCATGAAAGAAGATTAGGGTTATAAGGAAAAGGGGCTTGGCACTTTCTGTGCAAATTGACCTTTTCTTGCCACATATCCCTGGAAGTGTTTGTGGAAGAATATTGGAACTTGGTATGGAGTTGTGTATACAAAATGTTTCAATTGCTCATAGAAAAAATGTGAGTTATTAAAAAAGGAGGCATGTCGCCTCCCATACATACTAAAAATTTCTTAATACATATCTCTGGAAGGATAGAAAATCTTTGGAAGTATTTTAAATTTGTTATGGAGATTTATTTTATAAGTGCCGTAATGATAGAAAAAAATCATTAAATGGAAAAGGGAGAGCCGGGTTCGGCCTTATAATCTAAAGCTCTCTTGAGGCATTTGCTACAGTAATGAGAAGTGGTATTTTATCAAGGCCAGGTTACTAAATTTGAGTTGGAAATATTAGAACCCGCCGTGGCACCTCCAAGAAGGTTACATGTTTACGCGTCGTATACCTGGAACCATTGTAAGGTAAACTTAGAGGGATTGATCTCTTTCGTATGCCTAGCGCGCAGACGAGATTTTATAATTTCATAGGTTTAAACGGCCTAAATACCTTAACTCGCTTAAAAAATAACGAGCTATAACGAAATGGGCACAGAAATAAAATCTAACATCATTAAATTATTTTTTATATTTGTATAAAAGCGCGGGGTGAAACCCGCGGGTATAAGC
>NW_023462528.1:0-18502 GCF_013731165.1 Rhagoletis pomonella
AGTACAATTTACGAAATCTTACGTTTATTTTACGAAACACATTCGTAAATTACTGAACAAATCTCTGTACGAATAATTTTGTATATTGTACGAAGGCATTCGTAATATTTACGTATGGTTTTAAAATTTACGAAATCTACAATTCTGTATTCGTACAATTTACTTAATACTTTCGTACATAGAACAAATGCAGAAACATTTTTTTTAATTCGTACAACAGACGAATATTTTCGTACAATATACTAAATTACCGCCAGTTTAATATTTCATCATATTTTTATGTACCGCGTGTCATTGCGAAACTACTGGTTGGCTACTGTGAGACGTATAATATAATTTTAAAAGTTTAAAGAAGCTTTTGCTGGATAAAAATACAATATAAAATTAAATGTTAAAGCTGTGGATAAATGCTTTTAAGAATACAATGTTTTTAACATCGCCGACGCAGAGCCTTGCTCTGCAATGTGGGACTTCACAAATAGGCAATTTCATCAGTTAGCTATCAACGGCAAGCCCAAGCCAGGAACAGACGCACTACTTAATGAAATTTTAAGTAAGTACAGGTTTGATTTTTCACTGAAACTTGCCTTTCAGAGGCCTTATAATTTTCCTTTAATTTATAGTCGAGAAAGGAAACAAACATCGAAGAAGCTGCGAATCTGCCAAGTACCTCCACATAAAAACATTGCAAAACATTTTGTTAAAGAAAACCGCTTAAAAATAGGAATAAAAGCAAAATAAAAGTGTTGTGTTATAATTCGTCTTATGTTTTCTACAGTGTGGGGAATGAAAGCAATCGGAAGTTCTACGAAACAACCGCAGATTTTAGGCAAATAATTTCGTTAAATATACGAACTATTTTGTACATTTTACAAAAATTTCGTAAAAAAATAAAGAAATAGTACGAAATTCTTTAGTAAGTAGTACGAAATTCGTTCGTAAATAGTACGAATACGTTCGTAAAATATACTAAGATCTGATGTCTCATATTTTCGTAGCATGTACGAAAACGGGTTTGTACAATCAACGAAAACTTTCGTGGCTCAAAATGACGAAAACTTTCGTAAAATGTACGCAAGTTTTCGTTATATTTACGCAGATTTTATTTTCAGTGTGTTACCACGTACGGAGGAGTATCTGTTATGACGAGAAATAAATGCGCAGCATAAAAAGCCACCCTGGCTACAGATGTACAGGAAAGACTTGAGATATGGATGGAACACTCCTCAATGCTTTTGCATGACGACACTGGTGGGGTGTTTGAGGAAGAAGAATCCGCACCAATATAGAGGGACTAAGCTCATGTACTTCCACTCAACCGAAACGTGGTCAAAACAGCAATGTTTTGGCTTTGAGAAAAATAAACCCCCTGGAGGCGACGGCTTGCCGGCTAGCTGAGCTGTTCAAAGCCGGCGAGGAAGAGCTGGTATGACGCATTTACTTAGCAGCTTTTGAGCACAATATGGTCAGATTAGCACATGCCCGAAGATTCAAATTTTAGTGTACACTCTAAAAAAAAAATTTTGTAGATTTCCTAGCTAAAAGGTAGGTTACTGATTTCCTACCTTATTATTCGCGAAATTACATGCTCGATTATTCAACGAATAGTTCGTTTAAATTTCGGACTTTTTAGCGTGTAATATAGCTGCTGTGGTGTGCGTAAATTTATTACGAAAGTGTGCACAACCTACAAAATACACATCTGCTGTTTGATTTCACCCGTAAAATTGTGTAAAGCCGCTAACAAAAATAATTTTTACACACGAAAATGTGTAAACGAGAAAAATACATTTTCAGCGTGTAAATTTACCAAAAAATTCTAAAAATAAACAAAAATATACTCGATTTATAGTCGCATCTTTAAACAGATTTTTTAGAGTGTACTTTCCCCCAATCTGAAAGAGGGGTGATCCTGCAGCTTGTACCGATAGCCGAGGGATAAGCCTTTTTAGATTTTTATATAATTTTATATCGGTAATTCTATGTGAAAGCCTGAAGCAGTTCATGAACCAATTGATTGGACCTTATCTGTGTGGATTCAGCACAAGTTCTTGCTAAACATATCGACACACTTTACCGTTTACATTCATGAGAGAATGGAGAACTGACAAAGTGGACAATAAAGAGACTATCTCGCTCTGCATCTACGGATCGAAGATCAACTGCGATGTAGGAGCAGGAATATGCTCTGTGGAACTCGGCTTCGCTCTGTCTCTACGTCTAAAAAAGTTAGCTTTTAAAATATTATGGAAAGCAACAATATATTCTGACAGCCAGTGGGCGTTCCTAGCAAAAGCATATCCTATTACAAAATCTAAACTGGTCTCTCTCCAGACAAAGGAACATCGAAGGCAATTAGAAAGCCGCTGCGGCTCGGTTCATGGCCACCTTCGTCAGCTCGATCCAGGGGATTCCGAAATCAGTAATCTGAATGTAGAGATTCGCCAACTGGTAAACCTGTATTAGCGGCAGAATTGGGAAGAATACCTCATGACTAGCCACTAGGCCTCTGGTGTGACAAACTTTGGTCGACAGTAAGGTCGCTGTCCAACCCTATAAAACGCGATGACATAGTGGATATTCCTTACAGCGTTTGCAGCTCGTCATACCCGAAGCGATGTGCGAACTACTTTATCCGACAATTCACACTGCATCCTTCGGAGGACAGAACTAAGCGTTGAGTGCTACAACAACTGTCAAAACCCACAACACTTCTTGGTTCATACGCAACGAAGTTCAGGTGGCCAAAGCAGAGGCAAAAGCCTCCAAATCAAGCGAAATATCTATGCTCATTCTAAAAAAAAATGTGGTCCAGCGGGAGTAAAATACCTGACCGAGGTTTTCAACCTGTCCATGGCCGACGTATAAAAATCGGGGAGGGTGGTCCCACTGCTAAAGCATTGCTTCCGCAAAGTGCTCAGCATCAACATCGCATTTAACGCCATATACAACCCGCGGCCTTAATCGCAGCCGCCCGTATGAGAGAACACTCCTAGTCCTAATATTGAACCTCTAAAAGGCGTTTCATACGTCTGTTATTCCACTCTATTAGAAGACACTTATTTAAGTCTACTCTCTGTCTTATTCACTTCAACGGTCCGAGAATTATCTTAGTAGTAGACATTTGCCAGTCATCTTCAGAAATCAAAAGTCAAAACATAGAAAAATTAAGCAGGGGTCCCACAAGGTGTTGTTCTCTCCAATCTTCTGTTTAACTTTTAAAATTTGAAGCGTGCCCAACCTCCAGAGGAATTTTTCGTTATCCCATACGCGGACGATTGTTCGCGCTTCTTTGCAGTGAAATAGTAAAAAACAGACGAATGAAGTCAGGATACAACTGGGACTTCACGTCGACGGCGTACCAATTCCGACAGTGAATAACCGAAAAATTCTTCTGGTAACTTTTGTTAGCCTGCTCTCTTTCTTTGCGTACACAACCGCAATTGCAAATAACGTACAGAGCAACAACAAAGTGCTCGAATCGTTGGCCTGCAGCACTTGGTACAAAGGCAATGAAACGTTGTTGACGTTGTTGGTTTTGGGTACAAGTAGGATGCAGTGGAAGAATGTACTGACCTGCCACAATAGGCAGCTACAAAATTCTTCTGATGTCTTTGCTACACATAGGCACTTCAGAAGGCATATTTACGAACAGAAAGACGAGGTCCAGGAACCACGTAGGTCAACCACTGGATCCGACCCTCTATAAGCAGGTAATAACCACATTTACCGGGAAACCATCAACTTCTTTATTAACTACCGTCCCGTGAATGTCATCCTCGGAGTTCAATCTCTACCAATTGCCGAGGAAAAGCTTCAACTGACAAAAGCGGCCCACGGTACCCTGGCTCAGTTGCGGTCTGGACACTACTAGGTTAAACTCATACCTATCCGAACAATACCCCGACGTACCTAATGTATGTAAGTCTGACAAGTGAAGGTTTCCCACAAGACACCAACGACCTCTTCACATGCTCACTCAAGCCAACTCAACTAATACCCCTCAATCCCCAGGAGTTCGGCTTAACCACTACGATTTAGGCATTATCAGATTATAGAGAGGGTTAAATAGCGGCTAAACCAACAACAACAATGAGAACGCTAATGGTTTGAATGAATTTCACGCAATGGCACTGGAATGTCCCTTTGAAATAATCAAATTAGAAATTAATATGCATTTCCTTACAGTGGCCATTAACAGTTGGTGCGATAAGCAGACTTGCATGATATCAAGGGAACTCTCTCATCATTTTAATAGGACGAAGGCCTCGAATTTGTTTAAGAGACCAATAACAGAAGTTTTCTGGATGGCTTCCCGGTAAAAGTACCTTGGGACAAATTGCGCAAAGCATATTATTTCTCTATAATTGCCGAAGCTGTCAGCTGGAATATGCCATGACCTTGCAAAAAGTGAGTATCATCTGAAATTCCATACCAAGCAACCATCCAAAGATAAAATGCATTTCCTACGATTGCATCAAAATGGAGGCAAAAGGAGCTACTTGTATGGCGGGTAGTTACCAGGATGCAATAAGTTATATGTATACATAGTTATTTTCAATATGTATAGATCGCATTATGCGGAATGCTGTTTGCCAGTTCTTCAAATTCTCACGAGGTTGTCCGAATTTCGATTTTTGCTTTTCGAGTTTATAAATCTGACCAAAAATACCGATTTAATAGTCCAGTCTAAATGGCAACCATGTGCTCCCAAATATCAACACAACACCTGCAATGTCCCACGATCAAACACAGACAGTCTCTTACAACACAGCACTCACATGCGCGCAAACGCTGACAGTCTATGGCGAGACACGAAATCTCAAATCACTGCCACAAATCGCCTAATCGTCTAATAATTTAATTTGCCACAATTTAGCAACGTTTATCAAAATGTACAGCAAGAACTCATAATGGCTCAAAATTAGTAGCAAACATCCATAATAATATCTTTGCTTACTTGCAGATAAACTGCGTCGGTTGATGGTCAAGTCAAGCAACAAAGCATACAACAAGTAGAAATGGCACAGTTAGCACAACAAAATCAACAACAACAAAATCCGAGTTCTAAGCAATAAAAATAATAATAGCGACTATAAAATTGAAATTGAGCGAAAATAACAATAAACACGCTAAACGTTGCGGCTGTGGACGATTGCAGACGTCTCACGTTCTATGGACGAGACGCGACGCAAAGCTAAAGAACACCGCGCGACCCCTTGCTGACTGACTCAACCAGCTATACAAATAGCATTGCCTTTGCCTTCGTGGGACTACGTCGCTTGCCAATGAACTGCTACCTAAGCGACCCTACGCGCCATCCCGTGCAATCAGCAGCGCCGACTGTGGAACGTGATCATCCCAATTTCAACGCCCATCGCCAGAGTCACAGCACTGTGTTGAGCTCCCACTGCTTGCTACCAGCAGCGGATGGTTGTTGCCTGCACTGAAGCTGGCTCTTCCATTTGCTTTCGCTGTCGCTTTTTGCTTTCCTCACCTCCTTTGTCTTGCCGCCACCGCCGCTGTCGTACAAGGCGAAACAGTAAAAATTGTTGCAACTCAGTAAATAGTTCGTGACGCTGTGGCAATACAACAAATGTCAGAGTAGGCCGCAACAAGGGTATTAACAACAGCAATAGCCACTACCAAAATGAAATTCCTCGAATTTTGAAATTTTCGAATTTGTCTAAAATTGTGGGCGCGCATTACGGCGCATCGCCCTACACGGCGGCTGACATGTGTATGTACATATGTACTGTGTGCCTACTATGGTAGCTGTTGGCGGGCTGTTGACTACTGCTGCTGCTGCTGTTGAAAGGTCCAAGGGTCCAGTGCGCTTTGCGCCGTCTGGCATTCGTTCGTCATTTGGCCCAATATGACGGCTGTTCGAATTGGAATTGGACAGATGAGCAGACAAACAGACAGACAGATAGGCAGCGCGTACAAAAGCGAAAGCAAGAGCTGTTATTAAATTGTCAAAAGGTCGAAGAAATAATGCTCGGAATTTTATGCTCAGCGCCCCCATATGCGCGTTGCACTGCACCGATTTGTGCCGCTACCCCGGTTGTTACGGCCGCCGCGGAGGCTGCTGCTGCTGCTGTTTCAACTTTGTGGTGTGCCAAGCGATCAGCCGCCACCGCCGCCGCCAGCACTGCCGCACTGTTGATGACTCCACTGATATTGCGTGCGTGCGTATCAGAAGCATCGAGCTAATTGGAGGCATTTTAGTGCACCCCTGCAGCCAAAAACCCAGGGCGACCAAATGGTCAAGTCAAGCGGCTAAGCAAAACTGGCAAACCAGCAGCCGCCTGCCCATTTAGGACATTTACGGTTTTATAGGAGCGAAAAGTTAATGCGGCGCAACGATTTAAGAAATATGTCTGTACATATTCGAACAACCACCATCACATACATACATACTCACGCGCATATGCATGTGTGGCAGTTATGATCCTGACGCTACATTTTATTCATATTTTATAGCGCTCACATGGCGTGTGAATTTTTTGGGAGTTTCAATCGCTTGATCGACCTCAGCATCAGCCTGGGCACCTCCACCGCCACCGCTGCGTTGGTGATTAGTGATTTTTGTGCCTGCGCTGCTGTTGCCGTACAAACGGTGGGCGTAACATGGCATTTATTACAGCCAATGTTACAATTTGTAGTCGAAAGATTTATGTATGTACGTATGGATGCGGTCGCGACGCGCTTCGGACACGCCACATATGCCCAAACGTATCTACATAAATGTTCACGTTTGTGTGATTGAAGTTGTAGATTTTTGTAGACGTTTGTTAATTCAAATGGTGTATAAGTATGCGCTACCCGTTTCATAGCTACCGCTGCTGTCAGTTGCTAGAGGACAACACTATCAACAATATACATACATACGGGTACATACAAATATACACACATTTTCGGCTTAAGATATAGTAAATAATTCTACAGTGCATAACCAGTTAACGCAACCAACCAACCAACCAACAAACCAACCACCAGTAATCAAACAAACATTCAGACAGACTTATAGGCGGGCAACTGACCGCGGGCGGTTGGATATTACCTACATACTTGCACTTGATTGATTTCTTGGAATTGAAAAAGATGTGAATGTTATACAAAATGTTGCTAAATACCGGTGCAACGGAGGCAGTAACATACCCAGGATGCGTTTAAAATCACACTTTGTGATAAATCAGAAATTGTGCGGCAACAATTATTTGAGCTGTAGAAAATTTGAGAAGTGTGAGAAGGATTTCATGTACGAGTAAGTGATTATCGATTTGGGATGCCTTGAGCAGAAATGTTTGCTAACAGAAGCCTAAGAAGTCTAAGTAGGATTTAGAATTCTTGCAAACTGTGTTTATCGGAGAACTCTTTGCTGAGAGATTTAGTGAGAGGCGCAATAGTAGTGGCATACATGTAAATATGACGTAAAAATTCCCTCCAAAGGCGACGCCGAAGGAATTCCGAAACTAGAAGTTTTTTAAGAGCGGCTGAAGCAAGCGGCTCGCAGATCAAATGGAACGATTGTCAATTACTTCTAACTCCCTAATAGCCCAATTCTTCTATGAGCTGAAAAATTCAGGTATGGATGACTTTGGCACAAGAAATTCGGAAATGTTATCCATTTCCGTCTGTGATAATAACCTTTTCCTACAGAGGAGAAAAACTAAGACTGCCTGAAGACGGTGTGATAATGAAAAAAAGTAAGTGTGCCTGGGCCACAGTGGAGAAGTGAAACTTGCGTTACATATCTATTTTGTCTAATGACCAATATACATACATATGTACATACATACATACATCTGCTTTTGCTGTAGGTTATATTTTTTCTCTTTTTTCTACCTAGATCCCTACCTCTACCCCTGTTCGTTCTAATGACAATTATGTTATTCTGTTTTCCTTTTTCTTCATATTTATATTTATACTCTAGCGATAACAAAATCGATAGTAACATCCAAAAAAATATCGATAACAAAACCGATAAAAATATCGGTAACAAAATCGATGACAAATTCGATAAAAAATTTGATAGCAAAATCGATAATACTATTGCTAGCAAAATCGATTAGAAAATCGATCAAAATATCGATAAAAAAATCGATAACGAAAACCGATAAAAATGTCGATAGAAAATATCGATAACAAAATCGGTAAAAATATCGATAAAAATCGATAAAAATATCGATAAATAATCAATAACAAAAACGGTAAATAATCAATAAACAAAACGATAATAAAATCGATAAATAATCCATGGAAAAATTGATAAGTAATTTATAACAATATCGATAACAAAATCGATAAAAATATCGATAACAAAATCGATAACAAAAACAATAACAATATCGATTAAAAAATCGTTAAGAATGTCGATTACAAAAACGACTCCTAAAATATCGATAAAAATTTCGATAACAAAACTGATAAAAATATCGATTATTATATCGATAAGTCCCGAGGATCCAAAAAATCTCTACAATCCCAAAATAGTTCCCAGATTGTGTCACTATGTTGTTCTATCTATATCCTTTTCTCTATAATTAAGTACCTTTATTTTAATCTTTCATCCTCTATCCTCATCAGGACTTTTATCGGTATTCTCATCCTCATCCTTTTCTTTATATTTACCTTTGGTTTTACTTTCATTTTATTATTACAACGCTTTTATCAACTTGCAATGTTGTGTGTCCAGAAACTTTCAATGTTATGGATCCAGAAACTTTCAATGTTGTGTGTCCGACACCAAAACCTTTGCTTTGAAAAGTTCCTATAAAAAAGCATAGTGCATAGGGCGACATCTGTAGTGAATAGGGCGAGGTATGTACTACGTTTGCTACAGCGGAAATAGACGACACGCCATTTCTTTAAATAAAATTAATTGGTGCTCGTTTGTATGTACATACGTATGTAAATGCATGTGTGTGCACCATTCTATTAATATCGTTGAATTATTTTAATATCTATTGCAAAATTTTATTCAGACAGGACTAAAAAGTAGAAAATAAATAATATAAAAAAAAACTTTTTAATATACAACGCTTTTATAAATGGACTAAAAAGTAGAAAATAATATTTCTCAGACCCATAGAATTTGTTTTGATAACTTTTGATTTTGAAATTTTAGAAAAAGTCATTATAAACAATCTATGAAATTGAAAATGAAAAGCGTGGGGCGCATGTAATACACTTGAATTGATATGAAAAGTAATATATGTATGTATGTATGTGGGTATATGAATAACGACCGCTTAAAATCGATTTCAAAGTTCTACTTTCGCTGTAGAAATTTTAAATCTACGTTATGTAGTTTCACTATTGTCAATTAAATCGAATGCTTTGTATTGCATGCGCTCCACGTTTTTCATTTTCAATTTCATAGATTGTTTATAATGACTTTTGCTAAAATTTCAAAATCAAAAGTTATCAAAACAAATTCTATTGGACTGAGAAATATTATTTTATACTTTTTAGTCCATTTATAAAAGCGTTGTATATTAAAAAGTTTTTTTTTATATTATTTATTTATCATTTTCTTCATCTACATATTCCCCTTCACCTTTGCTCTCATATAAGCAAAGTGTTTAAATTTACTTTGGTCTTCATTTCTGACTTTATCTTTACGCAACTTTGTTTTTTTTTATTTTTTTTTTTACCTTTGCCTTTATCCTTTTCTTTATCTATGTACGTACTCACCTTTACTTTCATTCTTGTATTGGCATTTTTCTTAGTGTTATTCTTTAACCTTTTATTAGCAAGTTCTTGTTAAATTAATACCATGTGCATATACTCAAGAAGCACTTGTTTCAGCTCCAACCATTTCCGTTGCACCATTTCCGTGTGCAATTTCCGTTGAATTTGCCATTTTACTCCCAACCAAACAACCGCCGCTAAAGAGGTTTCACTTCAATAATTATTTGTATTAATCATTACCCCGCCATTCGCACCAACTACCGCGTAATCAGCCTTCTAAGCACACATAAATACATACATAGGTCACAAGGTCTTATCGAGCGAACAAACTGATTGGGCCTTATAATTGTGGCTTTAGACCTGGAAAAACCACCATAGACCAGGTATTCACTATACGCCAAATCTTGGAAAAGACTCGGGAGAATAGCATCGACACACACCATCTATTTGTCGATTTCAAAACCATTTTCGACAGCACTAAAAGGAGTCGATGCGATGTCTGAATTGGGTATCCCAGCGAGACTAATACCAGCTCCATCAGAAGTAGGAAATACCTATCCGTGCGGTTTTCTACCAAACTGGGCTTCAAAAAAGGTGACACCCTTTCGTGTGATTTATTTAATCTGATGTTGGAGAAGATAATAAGAGCCGCGGAACTGAACCACTCAGGAGCAATTTACTAACAGGTGCGTGCAATCGGTGGCTTATGCCGATGACATAGACATCATTGGTAATAAGAACCGCGAAGTCTGTTCAACCTTTTCCAAGTTGGGAACCCCACTTTATAAGTCACTCATCATGCCCGTGTTGGTATATGGCGCAGAAGCATGGGCAATAACATCCGATGAGACGGCTCTTGGAGTATTCGAGAGAAAGATTTTGAAAAAGATTTACGGGCCTTTACGCGTTAGCGACGGCGAGTACCGCAGACGATGGAACGATGAGCTCTATGAGCATTACAACGACATAGACATAGTTTGCACAGAAGAGATACGACTGGCGCGATTTGTTGAACTCGGCCAAAATCGCTTAGGCGGTAGCAGCGCCAAATAAGAAGAAGAAAAAGCTAGACCAATACCATTTTTTAAAACCTCAAAGATTTGGGAGAAATGATGATATCCAGACACTCTCTGATAAATTGGCGAACTGTCGTTTGTTGGAGTATCCAATTGGACCAGTGCCAATTACGAGTATAAAGCCAAACATAACAAGAACTGGCAGATACATTACGGACTTCAAGAATAAGGCTTATGAGAGCCGTTGGTGCAGCACTGATATCTACAAAACAACCATTTGTTTGCTGAAAAGACTAGATAAGGTGGTACGGAAATTCCTTCTCAGAACAGATTACGGGGCACAATCTATGTGACCATCATTTACGGCCCACTGTTGCAGTAGGTTGTGCTTCGTTGGAGCAGAATGAAAAATCTCTGAACCATAGCCAAAATGGCCCATGTTTTATTAGAAACGCTCTACAATTCAAATAAATTACACATGCTTACAAATTTCTTTAGTGACCACCCTCAACGCTGCGACAATGACTGTGGGGGGCGACGACGACGTGGACCACGAGTGTGATTAAAACAAATTGCAAGCCTCAGCAATGATTGCCTAATAGTGCAAGGCGCGATGTAGTTAACGCACATACGCACAAACACACATGCATACACACACACAGCCGGACAAATTCATGTGTTGCAGTTGCAGAGAGTCATTTGGCGGG
Organism: Rhagoletis pomonella; assembly: GCF_013731165.1. Classification (NCBI taxonomy): domain Eukaryota; kingdom Metazoa; phylum Arthropoda; class Insecta; order Diptera; family Tephritidae; genus Rhagoletis; species Rhagoletis pomonella. Next base: position 11,420 of record NW_023462528.1, read on the forward strand.
CTCATATTTTAGCTGCAATTTGAGTGTTGCCAGAGTGTTGCTGAAATTCAATAATTAATTCGCGTCCAAGAGGCAAACAGCCTAACTAGCTTGCTGTGTAGGTACAAACATACATAGAAATACATGAAGCTCGATTATTTTCCCAGCCGCCATATGTTGCATACAGAAGAACATGTGTGGAGTTTTCGTGGTGTGGCATGTAGCATGCCGCATGAGGTATGATTCACCGCGCAGCGCAGCGCAACAAATTGTTGCAAGGCAGCGAGTGTAGACGCGGCTTTAAATGTCGTTCAGTTAAGGGGCAGCAGCAGCAGCAGCAGCAACTAAATACGAGTATTCATACAAAAAAAAAAATTGCCACTTCAGCACAGCAAAGCTGTTGTTGAACCGGGGTTAGCAGATTTGTTGCAGTGGCGTCGGAATTGCCGCAGCTCGCATCAAGCATGGAAGGAAATGAAGTGCTTACTTACAACAACAACCATAATAACTACAACAAGATGTTGTTTGCAACATCTTGAATAGAGAGTGAGAAACATTTTGTGTTGCAACGGCGCAGTCGGGGAAAAGGGTCGCGTGGCAATTATGTACATATGTATGTATGCACAAACATACATACAAATATACCCATGGCCGCTTTTGCGCGTGTGCCTGTGTAGGTTGTTGCCAGGCAGTGTCCAGAGGTGTCAGCCAACAAGTTGTCGGAATGCATCTAACAAAGAATTTGTATTTCACGCGGCTGCAATGCTAATGGCATGAGGCATGTTGGCATGTTTTACCACGCTCGATGACATGAATGGGCGCGGGCAGTTTGCCTGACAATGTACGCAACTGAGTGCGACTGTATGTATGTGTGCCCAGTTATTGTTGTTGCAATGATGTTTTTTTTCGGTTTTTTATTGTATTGGTCACTGTGATTCAGATTATTGTTGTACATACAGCTCTTATTTTATTTTTATTTTTTTCTATTCGAGATTGTGATGCAGTCACTTTGAAGTATTGTTACCGATGCTTTTATAAATTTTGTTATTTACTTACTGTTGCTAAATTCCCTTATTGACACCGTTGTTGCGTGATTCCCTCAGTTAGGACTTTGAAACCTCTGTTTTACGAAGAATTTCTCACGAAGCATATGTATGTACGTTGAGAATGAACTGATGGAGCTACCAGCCATTTATGGAGTTGTATCATCTAATTGAAAGCTAAGAGCGGATAAGATTCATTTACTACAAATCGACGGATGAGTGGAAGATCGACCTATTTCGGTAGCCGATTCGAAAACGGTCTAACTCAAAAAATAGCTCAGTTCGATCTCCGTAAGTTATCAAAGCTGAGTCCAGCAAAATTCGCTCCGAAAACAGGAAATCATGGCGCGAGAGACGAATGTCACGCAAAAGCCCATGAGTCGAGTTATTAAAAAAGACTTGGGATTTGGGGCTTTCGAACGCCGTACCGGAAATTTGTTGATTACAGCTTTGAAAAAAAAAAAAGGGAAAAATGTAAACGTATTTTTGTGAAGCACGTTGATTACTTGCACAGAAAAACCTTGTTTACCGAGGAGCAAATTTAACAAGCAAAATAATAGGATGTACGCTCGGTCGTTTAAAAATGTAACCGACCCCAAACCTGGCATAGCATTAAGTTCTTCTAAAGAAGGCACCCTCTGGCAGTCCTTATTTGAACCCGCTGGTTTACAAATTGTGGTCAGTTTATAGTATATCAATAGATATGTAAATAATGTGAGCCAAAAACCTGCATTATTTTTTTAATTTTATAGCATAAAGTGTGCGTAAAAGTATTTATGTGCTTACCATGTACATACAGTTACTCCCAAAATTGAGCGTACGGCTCTTTTTTATTAATATTCGGAATGTTTTACATGCTAAAACGTTTTTGTTAATTTTGTATTAAAATATGGCCTGTATTTTAGCAAATTCCATTTAAATCTAATGATACTGTGCACAAAAATTAAGAAAAATCTGCAAAGTTTCAGCAAAATCACGAACTTTTTAATACGAATCTCTAAAAAGAATTCAGGTATACAGTTCTATAGCCCATTCAATTTTAGTATAATAATGTGCAAATTTCAGATGTCTAAAAACTCGCGTTGATTTTTGAGAATTTTTTTGCTGGCTGTTCTACGCATTTTTTCATATTAAAAAAAATTCTGAACATTTTTTATATAGAAAAAATACGTAGGACAGTCAGCAAAAAAAATCTCAAAAATCAACGCATGGAAAACATTGACAACGTTTGACAACAGCATTTTATTATTTAAAATTGCTTGTGGATAATTATTTCGGCTTTTCAAACAGGTGGCAACTCCCTTCAATATATAACTACAAACCCCCTCCTCACCGGGACGAACCGTTTGACAGCCCTATTGTAAAATTTTATATAAATTGTGTTTAGTTTAATCAAATTCTACTCTTTAAACAGGTGGCAACCCTCTAACAAAATATCCCTATGAAAGTTTTCCTCGCGAAACGATCCGTTTGTCACCCGTATTTTAATATTTCGCATAACTTGTATAAATTTAATTTTATTCTACTCTTCAAACAGTTGGCAACCCACTTCAATCTATAGCCATGCACTTTTTCTACGCTAAGATGAACTGTTTGACAGCCATATTGTAAAATTTTATATAAATGGTGTATAATTTAATTTAATTCCAATCTTCAAAACATAGCCCCTCTTCAAAATATAGCCATGAACCTTCTCCTTGGCGACACCCGCATTTTAATATTTTAAATAACTTGTGTTTAATTTAATTAAATTCTACTCTTCAAACAGGTGGCAACCCTCTTTAAACTATAGCTACAAACCTTCTCATCGCCGAGACGAACGCGTAAATACGCGTGTTGCCACAATGGGATGGCCTTTCTCGAAATAGGTTGCTTTAATAAAATGTCACAGGTATATGGTATAGATACGAGGCATCACCATGTAAAAGTGGCCAGTTGAAAGTAAAGTAAAGTAGTCGAGGCATAGCCGCCCCTGACTGAAAGATAGTTAACTTATCTAAAGTGAATGTATACATAGTTAGTTGAGTACCCTACAGGGTTGGGTCGTACTCTGCTCAATATTTATGGATAAGTTATGTATATCAGCGCACCCTAATACCGCCAATATGAATGTATGTACAATTGTACGCCTGCTTTTAGATATGTATGTATGTGTGTATGTATGTTTGTCTGGCAATTGCTTGCTCTTTCGTCATCATTTTCCGAACACATATGTAGGTATGTACACTGCTACAAGAGCAATTCCCATTCTCGAGGCGTTGAAGTGAATATATGGTCTTGTCGATGCTATCACAAAATGATTGAATAAAAAGTATTCAGAACAAGCTGCATTTTTCGCATTTTTTCGTGTGATTTTTTCTCTTATTTTTCAATTTATATTTTTTTGCTAAATTTTGTTGATGCGACAAATGTTCTGCCAAGAGTCAACAACAAGGAACAACATTAAAACAACGGACATGCAACATAAAAAATTGCATAAAAAAGGCGCAAAAAGCGCTCCAAAATCCATTTAGATAAACCAACAACATGACAAGCATACAAACATATGTACATACATACATCCACACCGCTATACGCAAATGGGACATATGCCTGCTGTTGCGCGTGCGTGTGTCCGCTTGCGTGCTCCCCAATCCCCAATTTGTTGTTGACGTTAACGCGTTCGATCGCATTGGCAATTGATTTTTTGTTGAAATATTTGCCTTTGCTCGATTCCCCAAAACCCATCCCAAATGGTCAGTCATGTCCATGCCGCTGCCTGTCCGTCCATTCTCCCGCCTTGTTGCGTGCGTCCGTAGTGCCAACATGGTTTCAAGTGTTTGCCTCTCTTGTCCGTCCATCTACCAGAATTGACGTTGTCCCCATAGGTGTACATACTTATGTACATACATCTGGATATATCCAAATACCACGATCCAGAAAATAAAGGTCGCGCCATTCGCGGACCGCTAACCCTCTCTTCGTCGATTTGACAGCATCCACCCAATCGCTGACGTCATAAAATACTTTTGTTTACATTCCCTGTTGCCAACTTCATGCTTTTCGCACCAAATTTAGTGGGTATTCAAAACACGAACGTTTTTGAGTTTGGTGCTTGGCCCTTTTTTGGTGCTTTTGTTTTTAGTTTGAAGACACCAAATTAGAAAATCTTAAAAAAATGGAATCAAAATTTATAGCAATCGTAAGTGTGGTAAGCAACTTTACAAAAATTTAAACTAAATCAGGGCACAGTGACAATCATAAGCGACAACAAAATATGTGGCAGCACCTTCAATCATGCCAGAAGAAATCAACCGTCGTGCAAGAAACATTGATTTTTATTAATTTGAATCGGCATCCTTACAGTAAAATTATGTATGCATATAAAGTCTATAAAATACACCAATAAAAATTTGGTGCATTTTCAAATTCAAAACTTGGCAATACTGCCTTTTGTCCGATGCTTCCTCTTTTTCTTGTCGAGTTCGTCTTGCTTTCTCATGCTGGTATTTATTGACATCACGGGCAGTTGCTCTCAGCTCGATTGGCGCAATCTTGTATTCTATCATTCTTGTCCAAATACTTGTACACGTGTGCGTGTACGTGTATGTTTGTTTGCATTGTATACACTTGCGAAACATCCGCTTACACATTATTCCCATTAGCAAAATGATGTTTTATTTTCCCATGTCGCAGACACGCGACCATCATCTCCTTCATTTGGGCCGCCTTTTTTCATGTGTGTGCGCGCGCGCGCGTCTGTCACACACAAGTGCGTGTTGACTTTGAAATTCTGTCCCCATATCCGAACAATAATCATATATGCATACAAAATACACAAATACTTACTCCAATTGTGTAGATTTTTGGTTTCTTGAAAAACGTTTTTCGCTCAGTGCAGCCAAAATTAAAATGTTCGCATGAGCCAAAAACCAAAAAAAAAAACAAAAACGCCAAATAAACAAAAGTAAGAAGGGAAAATTTATTTATTCACTGTAAAAAAGAACTAACATGAACTTTGTGATTTGCATATCTGGCAAATTTTTTACTGGTGTGCAATAGCAACAACTTTGTCACTTCGATTAATTTGTGAATTATGCGAAATATTTGCTTGGAAGCTGATACGAGTATGTGGAGGAATTTCGGAATTTTTGGAGCTAAATAACTCCATTCCGTTAAGGATATGCAAGAGTTTTTTCCCAAATTTTGGAAAAAAAACTCTTGCATATCCTTAAAGGAATGGAGTTATTTAGCTCCAAAAATTTGGAGTCCAAATTATGTATGTATGTAATCTTTTTTATTATTTGCGTACAATTATGCTCAAGCGCTGAAATATGTACATACGTATTTCTTACAGGATATATGTATGTACATATAATCACAAACGAGCGCTGCTCCCGTCGCGATTTCAAAATTATGCTTTGGAACCACCGTCGGAAAATTCAGCTTCTACGACGAAACGTCCGGCAGCGGACGGAGGCTGTTCCACTTCACCGGGGCCCGAAACATTGTATGTAGTATGCATTAGGTTCCAAACTTCAACGTCTCGCGTGTGAGTGCGTCACAGGCGCAATGTGCAACTGCCCCACGGCAACAATGGAGAGCAGGCAGCCAAATGATCCCTAATAAACTTCACCAGCGAAGGGTGGGGTAAAGAGAAGGTAGTATCATCACGTAACATGGAATTTCTACGGGAACAGACCCACATAACCCAATTTCCACGAGATGATGTCGGCAGAGTTAGCTTCGAAAGAAACTTCAGGGAGTAAAGCAAGCTGGATTGACTCTAACATCCAGAAACAATCCCAGCTGCACCCTGTAATTTGGTACATAGATGGCTCGAAGGACATTGGAGCTGACTTCTTCGGTCTAAGATCAAAGATCGCAGTTCCTATAGGCAGACTCCCTAGTATATTTCAAGCGGAGGCTCACGCCATCAGTCTGTGTGCAGAGATGAATCTCCAGTGAAGATATCGCAATGAAAATAACCTGATGACAATACTAAGTAACAGCCAAGCGGCACTCAAGGCTCTTCGTTCTTATGAAAACAAGTCTGCACTGGTTCTTGGGTGCGTAGAAAGACTAAATGCCTTAGCAGCAAACAACAGGGTCTTCCTTTTATGGGTTCCAGGCCACAAAGGCGTAGAGGGGAAATGAAGAAGCAGACAAGCTCGCCAGGAAGGCGGCAGCAACAAAACCAATAGGCACCGAGCCCTTCTTTGCAGTAGGACCGCACACCATCAAAGAAGAGCTTAGCAGAGAAGAAAGAGTAAATAGAGAACGGCACTGTAACCAAGTAACTGGGCAGCGCCAGGCAAAGAATCTATTGTGGGGATGCAATAGGAAAATATATGAAAAACTTATTAACCTTCCAAAGAACAAACTAAGAATTTTAACAGGTATCTTAACAGGTCATTGCAGATTGAGAAGTCACCTACACAAACTCGTGATCACGAGGACACAAAAGATCTCCTAGTCCACGGTTAGATGCTAATTTTAAATTAGGCTGCGCAAGTTAGACCTTTTTCTTCTAGTGTGGTTTAGAAATAAAAGAGACTGATTCTAGTTTTGCCTAGGCTAAACTGCATTAGGGGCCACAGTATTTTTGCGCAGAACACTTTCCGCGTAGGCGGCCTACGGCCGCACTTCAAATAAATATGATAAATAACAATGGCCCCAAGAATTTGTATCTTTCCTATTTCGACAAGCTGCACTCTACCTGAGAAATAATTTTTAATTAAGCTTAATGCAACCCCCCTAACTCCACAGCTCTATAATTTTTCAAACAATATCTCATGATTTACACAGTCTAAAGCTGTCGACAAATCTAGATAAGTAATAATAACTGATTTGCTTTCATCAAAACCTTTATATATGTACATAGAAACTTGCAACTGCATCTTCTGTTCCTAACCCCTTTAAAAATTGCCCGGAACAAATTATTCCGCCCTAATGTATATATTTTCCAAATATATTTTATCAGCATCAATATTTATTATCAAAAGCATTCTCCCAAGGCCAAAAATGTTCTGTTAAAAAATAATTATTATGCATATGAATGTATGTATGTTATTTTGCATTT
>NW_023462529.1:0-18500 GCF_013731165.1 Rhagoletis pomonella
AATAAAAATCCGCGAATAAAATTGTCACTGAATCGGGTTTCGATACAAGTAGTTTCTTCCGACCAACCAATCACCAATCACCAATCACCGCGCACTTCATTTTAATTTCATTTGCACAAAAAATTTATTGAAAATCACTGAAATAAACCACCGAAAAAATACACTTAAAGAAAGAAACAAAACAGAAATAGCAAACTTCAAAATTACGAATGTCACACACTTTTTCCTCAATTGCTCTTACAAATGGCCGCTTCTCAACCGGTCAGATCTGATCTAATTGGTTTATGTCTGTTAACTAATGCGTTATATACGCCTAGTACTACAAAGAGTTTGTGTGAGAAATTCAAAAACTTTCCACCAATTTACATAGGGCTCCTGGAGAGTTCTAACGCATAATCGTTTCGCGTGTGAGCAGCTTTCTCTTTCGTTTACATAGAATTCGCTATCATATTATCGTAAATGTAGTTGTCTCTTTTCAATCAAATATTATGCGATTAATAACGTGTTATATAACGCAAAGAATAGAATATAGATATCGCTAATATGCAAATGTGTTGGTTTTTATTGAAAATTTTTTTAGTGTGTTGGAGAATTCGTTAGGTCGTTCTTGCTGGGTAACACATTCTCAGTTATCTTACTAACGCATTTGCAAATTTTGTGTTTGGGCGAGAAACCTCAAATGCGAGGCCAAATCACGCATTTCTCCATACAAATTCACATTTCCAGAATGACGCATTTCGACGCATTTACACAAAATCACGAAACAAATGCGTTCCAATTGCCGTACTATTTTATTAAACGAACTCAGAAACAAAAGTTCCACAAAAGCTTTGGTTTGTCTTTGACATTTGGAATTTTTCAAAAACAAAACAAACACAACGAAATAAATAAATCTTTGAAATTTGTGTGTAAAAATTGTTAATTTATACAAGAGCTTTACACATTTTTAGTTTAATCAAAGAATAATTGCCTTTTTGTGTTTAAAAAGCGTTAACAATATAATAAATGTAGTGTTTGTTTACATACATTTTGTTTTTGTCTTCCCTTTTCATTTGATGAGAAGTCAAAGCAAATGCGGATCAAGCAGTGTAAACACCTTCAAATGACTGATTTCAAATCACGCATTTTGGTCCAATGTAAATGTAATATTACCGCGCTAATGGCAGGTTACTCAATGTCTGGTTAACACTAATCTCCGGTAAAACACCGTTATCGACGTTGCCGACTCCATGTTATATGCATGGAGCCGAACACTTCTATAATGATGTTTAAACGGAGATTAGTGTTAACCACATATTGAGTAAACGGCCCTAAGTTGTCAACTCTACCATGAACCAAAAATACAAGATCACGTAAGAACGCGACGTTGTATTTGTAACTGGTTTTGAAAAAAAAGTTTGCGAAAGCGGGTTCGTCAGCTGGGCGTTTGTTTACATCACAAGTACCACTATTTTACACTTTTATTAAAGTAAAGAAGAGTTAATTCAACATGACAACACATTTTAAAGCAGTTTGATGCATCATTTTACCTAAATTGTGCGTTTAAAGTGGCTGACAATAATTTTGGCTAATTTTGGTTTTCGTTGTGAAACAAGATGGCGTAGAACCCGCTAAAAAAATCGATTTTTTTCACTCTCTTGTTCTTACGTGATCTTGTGTCTTTCGTTCACGAACTCTACGGTCACGTCACGCCAAAATTAAGCAGAAATTAGTCAAGAACGCAAAACGTATACTTAAACGCAGTCTGTATACGCAGAGTTTGGTCGATTACTGGAGCCCTCAGTGTTGCAGCTCATCAATGCCTTTTCATAAACCTACCTTTTCAACTACAATTTTTCGGGCTATAAAAGAACGTAAATCTATAAGAGGAGACAACACGTTATAATTGTAACGAGTGGGAACATCAGGAGCGTTCTTTCTCTTTTGCCCAAATACGTTTTGTGATTGCATGAAAAAAGAAGGCACCCTCCTCATGTTCACACTCGCTACAATTATAACGTGTTGTCTCCTCTTATATAATAGATTGTAGCTAAATATAAACTACTTTGTTTTCAACAAAAAACCTTATTCAATAGTAAATTTTAAATAATCTAAAGAAGGAAGAAATCAGCTGGCACGGAAAAATCTAAATTAAGCAGATTTCCGCGCTACCGGCTACAACTACAGAAAAATTCTGCGGTGTTGAGTTTTCATTTAGGCAGTCTGCACACGGGTCGTATAGCTTTAGACGCGTATTAGATGCTACATACGAAAGTTGTACGCTTTGATGCCGCACACGTGCATTTAAATGGAGGGTTGTATACGAGTCGTCAGCTTCACGAATTCGTTAAAGCAAGCTAGCTGCAAATCGCTTGGCGTACAGCAGTGTTGGTAGCTAGGCGTACGTACGTTTAGAAAAGAGAAATAAGAAGAGGTTTGTTTACAATTTTCCGTATGCGTGCATGCATTTCATAACAAAAAAAAAAACGATAAAACAAAAAGTTCGTGCAAATAATAGAAAAATAACTGAAAATTAGTTATAGAAATAATTTTGCATCACTTAACATTTGCCTGATACTTTGACGCTTTGAAGTTGCCTCGTGTGCAGATCTTGAGGCGTAGAGGAATCGTTGCTGCATAAAAAATTTTATACGTGTCTAAAGCTATACGAACCGTGTACAGACTACCTTACATGGCGCTCTGGTAAGACATATCGTGTCAGCTGAGTCGGGTTTACGTACCGGTAGGTTTACGTTCTTGACTAATTTCAACTTTACTCTCACGAATTCTGCTGCAATCGGGACTATATGAGCCAATTTAAACGATGACTTTTCACCCTGGGTGCAATGTCATGCGTGTCGAGCTTGTTGGCAAGAAGTGTAGCGAAGTCAGCGGGGTAAGCAAGCTGGCACGGTGAGCGAAATCGAGGGGTTTTTTTTACGTTTCGCTTTTAGCGAGTTCACTTTTTCATATTTCTGCTTTGAGTTCGCGATTCGCTCAGCTTTAAAAATGTCGACGAAAGAGTTGACCAACGAAAATTTTACGCTTAAATGTCAAAAATACGCAAGAAACGCCGCAAAGAAAAAGTCATCGTGTAAATGCACGAGGATTTTGGAAGACTTTTTTTAAAAGGGAACCTGCCAAAACCGCAGCGTGAATAGTCGTTGTGTGAATTGGCTCTATCACTTACTACGTTTATACGCACGTATTATTTGCAAATAACAATTTGCAAAATGGTAAGCTTTGCTGTATAAACGCTGAGTTAATTTTTTATTTGCAAATAACTAAATCACGCAAATAAATACTGATTAGTGGTGCTATTTGCAAGTAAGCGCAAGACGCCGCCATTCTTAGGTTTATTTTCTTTTTCGATGGTCATCTTATTGCCTTTTTATAATCAAGACGTTGCTATTTTTAACTTTATTTTCTTTTTCGATGGTCATATTATTGCCTTTTATAATCATGCAATATTAAAAGAGAAGTTTTCACCATCGAATAAACAGTGAGTTAGGTATTTGCAAATTATTTTTATTTGCAAATAGCTTACGTATAAACGTAGTAACTGTTCTTGTAGGGAAATGGCCATGATGCAATAATACAAGGTGGTATCAGTTGTGACAGCTCGATTTGAAATTCCCTTAGCTCAGTAGAATAACAAGAAAAACTGGAAGAAATGAATCCCCATTTGGGGCAAAAATATAAAATTTCATATTTTCTTCTTTTGCTTTTTGCTTTTTTTATAGTATATTCGTAATGAAATGAAATAAAATAACATAAAATGCCTTTTTGGGAAAAAAAATGGCCCGTAGTTATAGTCAAAATAAAGTCGACTCTAAAGTTAAAAGCAGGTTTTTTTGACAGATATCCCATTGAAAGTTATGTCAAAAAGCTGCTTTTAACTTTAGAGTCGACTTTATTTTGACTATAACTACGGGCCATTGTGCATACTGAGAAAAAATAAGGTAATTCTCTAGTGTAGGGTAACAACCCCTAAAAAAGGTCCGGAAAAGTTGGGAGGGGTACCAAAAGACGCGTTTCGGTCCCCCTATTAACAATCCGGAGGCTTTTCCTTATAAGGTGTGTGCACTATTCAATGCTTTTCGGTATCTTCTTTGTGCGGCGCTTTTTCCATAAAAATCAATCGCGCTATTTTTTATTAAAAATTTTCATTGTTTATCGAAGTATTGATTTTTATGGAAAAAGCGCCGCAGAAAGAAGATACCGAAAAGCATTGAATAGTGCACACACCTTATAAGGAAAAGTGAATTATTACGAAATACTAATACAGTGGCAGCACTATAGCTATTTTGGAATCTCGCGTTTCAGTTCGCAAAGATTGTCAACTTCTTTTTAATAACAAAATAATCTATCTTAGGTTGATAAAACTATGTGTTTGTTTAATAAATAAGTTAAATTATATATTTTAATAGTGTTTAAAAAGTGAGAACAGGTGATTTAGTTGTTGTTGTTGTTGTTGTAGCGACTACTAAGCCCCGTTCGGGACGGCTCATCCATCATCGTTGTCGTCTATTTCAGCTAGGGGGAGGCCCAGGAAGTGTGCTACTTCCAGAGGGGCTGTCCATAGGGACAGGGGCGTTAGCTGAGTGGGATTCTCAGGGCATGTGAAGAGGTTCTACGTACCGGAATGACTCGGGTTTTACCCGACCAAGGGCTGTTGTCGGCGAAAACCCCGTTTAGGTCGGCGAAATCCATCAAACGTTGCTCGATCCTAGGGCTACACCTTCTCCGCACCCTTCTGCTCAGGGCTGGCATAGAGTCAAACCCAGGGCCAGAAATCTACACCTGCTGCGTATGCCAGAGACGACTGCATACAAACTCAACTTCGGTCAGGTGCAATGCCTGTGACGGGTGGAGTCACCTTCGTAACTGCTCGGGCCTGCGTACGCACCGGCAATGGACCACGTCGTTCGTGGCCCCATGCTGTGCGAACCGCACCGCCTCCACGGCAAACCACCACCCGCCTGTGCAGCACACAATCAACACACCCGCACCCCAACACAACACAGCAATAGACACACAAACAAACACAATAGCACCCACACACCGCCGCCGGCAACTCCTAGTCCCTCCGACAATCTGCTCTGTGTGTCAGTCAAGAATATACCGTAACGTGACATCAGTCAAGTGCAACTCTTGCCTCGGCTGATGCCACTTTAGGGCGAGATACCATCCTAGAATGTCAGGGTATTGCTATCCGGTCAGGCGATGTTGAGCCCGAAATATTTAACGTATACTTACCCCCTGTCACCAGCTGCCCGGCAGGATATCACCCTGAAATAGGTGCGCTACTCAGAGGCGAAAACCGTATGGTAGTTGGTCACTTTAACGCGCACCACGATCTCTGGCACTCAAGCCTGTCAAATGATCGTAGGGGAATACATCTGGCTGAGCAGATAGACGATTCGACATTCTGCACAATGAATGACGACGCACCCACCAGGATTATGGGCAGCTGCTGCAGCTCGCCAGATCTAACAATTGTCAGGGCTGGTCTGATAATCAGCGTATCATCAGCGTATATCAACTTTTCCAAAGCTGACTGGAAAGGCTTCACGGATGTTACTGAGGGCGCCTTCACTGCACTACCCATACCAACCGACGTTCATGTAGGTGAGCGTAAGTTCCGTAGGGTTGTCACCGCTGCTGCAGCTCGCTTAATTCCAGCGGGATGTTTTAAGGATCCACGTCCGAATTTTCCTGCCGAAGCGGCTGTTCTAGCTGATCAGCGCGACAACCTTCGTCAGGCCGATCCCGGAAATTCCCGTATTAGGGATCTCAATTCGGAGATTCGGCAACTTGTGAACGTACATAAGCGGAAGAAATGGGAAGAGCATCTGAAGACCTGCAACTTCGCCTCTGGTGTGAGCAAGCTTTGGTCAACCGTGAGGTCGTTGTCCAACCCGACGAAGCGCGACGACAGAGTCGAGATAGACTTTGGTGACCACGCTTCGTCGGACCCGGAGAGATGCGCGAGCTATTTTAGCCGGCAGTTCATTCTGCATCCTCCGGTGGATAAAGCCAAACGTCGAGTGACTAGAAGGCTGCACAAAATGCCAAAACCTAGTGCGCCTCTTGTTTTCACCAGCGGTGAGGTAAGGGTAGCTATCGGGAAGGCGAAAGCCTCCAAAGCCATTGGACCCGACGGAATATGCGTGTTGATGCTGAAAAATTTGGGTCATGCGGGAGTAGCGTACCTAACAGAGGTCCTCAACCTGTCTATGGCCACTCTCGTCATTCCAGACATCTGGAAAATGGGGAGAGTGGTCCCACTGCTCAAACCGAGGAAACCAGCCAACAAAGGAGAGTCTTATCGCCCGATAACTCTCCTTTCCCCGGTAGCGAAGACACTCGAGGCCCTGCTGCTCCCGTACTTCACGAACCACCTGACCCCAGCGAAGCATCAACATGGGTTCCGTAAAGTGCATAGTACAACAACAGCACTTAACGCCATAAACACTCAGATAACTCGTGGCCTAAACCGAAACCGCCCCTGTAAGAGAACTATTCTAGTAGCGTTGGACCTGTCCAAGGCGTTCGACACTGTCAGTCATTCAACGCTACTAGAAGATATAGAGGCCTCCTCACTCCCACAGGGACTCAAACGGTGGTCGGCGAATTACCTGAGTGGTCGACACTCGTCAGTAATCTTCAGAAATTAAACAGGGGGTACCACAGGGTGGTGTCCTGTACCCGCTACTGTTTAATTATTACATATCAAAACTTCCTCAGCCACCAGAGGGTGTTAATATAGTCTCATATGCTGACGATTGTTCGATCATGGCGTCTGGGAATGGAATTGATGACTTGTGCTCAAAAGTAAACGGTTACCTCTCCGAACGTTCTCGCTTCTTCACTGCAAGGAGCCTAGCCCTATCCCCTGCGAAATCCTCGGCAACCCTTTTCACCACCTGTACGAAGGAGGTCAGCCTGCCACTGGGTATTCACGTCGATGACGTAACAGTACCGACGGTGAATAACCCGAAAATCCTCGGAGTTACCTTCGACAGTCTGCTCTCCTTCTCGGCGCATACAACCGCAATTGTCAACAAAGTACAGAGCCGCAACAATGTCCTGAAGTCGCTGGCCGGCAGCACTTGGGGCAAAGATAAAGAAACGTTGTTGGCAACATACAAGGCAATTGGCCGGCCGGTTCTGAACTACGCAGCGCCCGTATGGTCGCCGGGGACTAGCAGGACGCAGTGGATGAAGCTGCAGACCTGCCAAAACACGGCATTACGAACCGCGACAGGATGCCTCCTGATGACGCCCCTACATCACCTTCATGACGAGGCCCAGATGCTTCCGGTAAAGGAGCATAACATAATGCTCTGCAAGCAGTTCCTCGCTGGGAGCTACAGACGTGGCCATCCCAGCGGGCAACTGCTCGCTGAAGAGCCCTCGCCACGGCACGTCAGGAGGCATCTTTACGAACTGACAGACGAAGTCCAGAGGTATATTAAACAACCTCTGGACCCGACAACCTACCGACAGGCCCTCAACGGCATTCACAGGGAATCAGTCTCAAGTTATTTAGACTCCCGCCCTGTGAATGCCGTTCTAGGCACACAACCACCGGACGTGGATAGGACAGAACTTTGTCTGCCTCGGGAGATCCGCACAACAATAGCCCAACTTCGCTCTGGCTATTGCAGCAGGCTCAACAGCTACCTGAGTAGAATCAACGAGGAAGTGCCCAATCAATGCCCGGCATGTGGAGAGTCGCCACATGACTCCCGGCACCTCTTCACATGCCCTGAGAATCCCACTCAGCTAACGCCCCTGTCCCTATGGACAGCCCCTCTGGAAGGTGATTTAGTGAATCTTTGTGAATCTTTGCCCATAGAAAACAACGAAATTTATCAAAAGTTTTTTGTTCATAACTTTTCAATGGTTAATAATATTAGCCTGCCCCCTCCGGATTGTTAATAGGGGGACCAAAACGCGGTGTTTGGTACCCCTCCCGACTTTTCCGGACCTTTTTTAGGGGTTGTTACCCTACACTAGAGTATTACCAAAAATAAAAAATGCTCAACTATATTAGTTGCGTTCCAGATGCTTCACGATTTGCAGGTTTTTACAGGAAGTCGTTCCATGTGACCACCTCCCATAAGGTTTACTAATGGTGAAAACAGCTGTTCCTGCAAATCGTGAATTTCGTGAATATCGTGAAGCATCTGGAACGCAACTATTATTAGGCAAAGAATTGTTGAAGAAGTAAAACCTTTTCACCTAAGGCAGTCAATATGGCGGAATTAGGACGAGAAGTTGCCAACCGATAACACCTTGTATTATTGCATTATGGTAATTGGTATCCATCGAAAAGTATCGAGTATGTACTTGTTTACTTGTATTTACTCGTATTGTTTCATTACTAATTCCTATTACCAAAAGCCCTTCGATCGAAATAATGTATATTGCGATGCTAATTATAAAATATGGTTCCATTTCTGAAAAGTGTGCAGTGTTTAAATTGTAAAAATACAAAAGTTTGTATATAACATGCTTACTTACATGCAGACGACTTGCTGTGAGTAGCGTGGATTCATTGTGAAAAGTGTCGGAGGCAGTTGCATAAAGATATTTTGGTTGGTTGCACAAATTGGTAGCCGTGGTGTGCCGTGATCTTGTGTAGCAAGTTATTATTTTGAATCTTTTTAAAGAGCCGTTATTTGAAATTACTAATCAACTTATCGTTTTTTAAAGTACAAAACCACGTATCACGATAATGCAAAACCGCGTATTTAAGGTCACCAAGATTTTACAGGACAGGAAAAATATACACCGCTAGGGTGAGGTTTATCATTCAGCCGCACCTTTTGTTTTAAGAAAACCAGGTGGAATTAACAAATGAAACTTGGTCAGGATGATTAAGGGAGGTATTCTCTAAAACATGTATAACTAAACTAGTAAAGGGAAAATTTTCCAATAATGGACCAGGATTTGAAAAAAAAAATAAGGGGGTTTAGAGCGGCTTTTTGTGATTCTAAATCTGAAAACCCCCCCGCCGGGGGATTATAGTTTTTAAGTAATTCGTTGTTAAACTTGTAAAAAAAAGTGCAATTTAACCTCACATTTTCCTTTGTACATCGAGTGAACTGAATTGCTGCCACACATCACAAAAAATGTGTAAAAAAAAAGTACTGAAAAGGGAATCAACGATAACGTAAATAATAAAGTGGACATGTGCATATATGATATAGCTTTTTTATTGGATATTCTCACTATATATGGAAGAATTGATAAAAAAAGGGTAATTCTCTAGTTTGGGGTAACAACCTCTAAAAAAGGTGCGGAAAAGTCGGGAGGAGTACCAAATGACGCGTTTCGGCCCTCCCAATAACAATCCGGAGGGGAGGGGGAGATAATATTATTAACCATTTAAAAGTTATGAACAAAAAACTTTTGTTAAATTTCTTTGTTTTCTATGGGCAATTAGGTACACCGACAAAGATTCACTAAATCACCTGTTCTCACTTTTTAAACACTTATGGCCTTATTCATAAAAAATAAAGTAGGTTTAAAGAGCTTTATAAAGTGACGTTTTCATACATTTTTCAATTTATAAACCTTTTATAAGGCTACTCATGATACAATAATTTTTAGAAGGTAGTTTCACTTCAAAATTTTTGACATAAAACGTGTCTGTGACAAACACGCAATGTGGCCACTGCTACGATATAGAACTTGGGGATTATCGCTTGTTATTTTAGATATTTTTTAACAGAACATGTAAAGATTTATATGTTTCATAACTGATCACTTAATTTTTAATATAAATATACGTATTTTATACATACATTTTTGCCACTGCTAATCACATGAATAAAAATCATAAAAATGAAAATATAACAGCAATATTTCTTGTTTATAATGGATTAGATCTAGATTAGTCTTTCCATTGCACCACAACTTATTGGTCAGAGCGATTAAGCTGGTGTAGTGTGCGCATCTCCATACATCTTCATGTACATATTTCAAGCGAGCCCTATCATTTAAATAGGCGGCCGATAAAGTCTGTGGTGTGCGGTGGCTCTTATAGCTATGTCCTTACATCTATTCC
This sequence comes from Rhagoletis pomonella, assembly GCF_013731165.1. Classification (NCBI taxonomy): domain Eukaryota; kingdom Metazoa; phylum Arthropoda; class Insecta; order Diptera; family Tephritidae; genus Rhagoletis; species Rhagoletis pomonella. The sequence continues at coordinate 10,061 of NW_023462529.1, forward strand.
GTGTGTTGCAATATCCACGAAAGCAGCAGTTAATTTTTTATGAAGAAAATTATTACAAAATATTCGAAAATTTCTCTACTTATATGTTTGGCTTTTCTTTGTTTTATTTTTCCAACGTCAAAAGCTGGATTTTTGTTTTGAAAAAGTTGGTACAACAAAAAATACGAAACACGTTTTCTGTCAGATAGCTAACATGGCGGATAAGAAGAAGAAGTGAAACTACCTTCTAAAAATTATTGTATCATGAGGCTACTTTATTTTTTATGAATAAGGCCATTAAAATATATAATTTAACTTATTTATTAAAGAAACACATAGTTTTATCAAACCTAACACTTCTATAAGCATTAATGGCTAAATATTTAGTGAAAAAAGATGTGCATCCATTTGTTTATGAAGAAAAGATGGTGTATTAATAAAAAGAAAAGTGATTAGTGCAGTGTTTATAAAAAAATAATTGTGAAGCAGTGGGGAAGTTTTAACAACGAATAACTTAAAAACTATTAACATTTGTACACAAAATGTTGATGATATCGGTCAATGAGCACCTCCTCAACACCACCTGCGAGTTTCATTAAAAAATTCGTAATACTTTGGGTGATATAGGAAATGGTCCATTATAGGAAATCTCAGCCTAGATAAATCTTATACAGCATAAATTTTGACGATTTTCTCAGTAGACTTTGTTTTATTACTTATAAAATAGCTTACGAAATTAATCGGTTTTAGGTGTCCAAATAAATTAGTTTTAAACTATGTTCACATATCAATAGGTGTGTACTCGTAGGACAAAATTCTCCAGCAGTAAAAGTTCTGAGAATTTAGCAGCATTCGCTCTCAAAGAGACGAAATATCAACAGAAGTACGAGATCGCAAAATTTAAAAAACTTGCAACCTTCGAAACAGCTGATCACTTGCACAGTTACCACTGTTGATTAATTTGGCAATTTATTTTCTGTTTGGTACATTTTCCCCCGATTTGGCATTGTATACAATTGAATAGTTTTCGATACGAAAAACCTTTTTAAAAAACAAATTAATTATATCGGAATGAATATGTTATTTTTCTCATAGTTATCATAATGATATCACATGGTGACGCATTCAAAAACAAAATTATCTCTTCCAAACACCCATCATTCATCCAAAAACAATGTAATAGATATAGAAACAAATGTAGCTTTGAAATTATAAATTTTTCATTTCAACAATCAACCTACCAAAACGAAAAACTTCAGCAAAACAACATTTCAGCATGGTGCATTTAAATCTATTTTGGCATATTTAAAGGAAAATTATGGTACCACGAAAAATTTCATACGACAACCATAGGCACCACACACTAAAGTAAACAGAAGTGGAGATTAATAGCAAATTAACGAAAAATAAACTCAACAAACGTTGTGCATATAAATTTACTCACTTTTCACGTTGTATACGAGCATTTATAATAAAATTTGCAATAAATAACTAAAAAATGCCATATTTTCTTTTGTTTATTTACAAACATATGTTTTTGCTCAGCTGATTTTCTTACTTGCAAGTTTTAGCTGGGAAAAATTTTTCCAGCAGAAATTTGCAGCTCTCTTTCATATTTTGCTCTCTCAATTTCCCCTACTTTGCAAGTTTTTTGGGTACGAGAACGCAAAACCAGTAAAAGTTTTCTAAAACTTTAGATAGTTGGGCGTACGAGTACACTTCTAATATTACTTTAATCAAAGATCGTTTTTTATTCACCCCGTTTACACAGGCAAATCTCAGATTATTAGCCGTCAAATTTGTTTTGCTTGTTATTCTCACATCTCAAGGAAAATTTATGTTTCTTCTCTGTGCCATCGTGATAACGTTTTTCTGCTATATTAAGCAATATAAATATATTCAAACTTATTATTTTATTAAAAAATACCCCTAAACCCCTCTTTTCCTTGCTAGCGTCCATTTTTGTTTACTTTTACATTTGCCATTTCTCCTCTTCGCAAAAACAATCGAGAAAACTAGGATGAACACCGAAAAGTTATCGGTTAAATCTGAGATTATTTTATAATTACAGATTAACAAGGGAGGAATTTTATATGGCTAATCTCTTCTAATTACAGATTAGGAAGTTAAGCTCGAAAATGAGGATAATCTACTTTTATGTGAACCTAGTATTACATTAAAATCCCATATCTGAACAATCAGTTGTATGGGGGCAATATATAAGTTATAGTGATCCGATCTTTGTTAATTTCACTGTAAACTATCTGTTGATAATGAGTGAAAACATTGCGAAATATCATATTTCTAGCTGCATATATGGAGAAGTTATAACAAAGAATCTCATATCTGAACAATCAGTTGTATGGGAGCTATATGTAAAAGTGACCCGATTTTTGTTATTTTCACTGTAAGAATTCTGTTGATAATAGTTGGAAGTACTGCAAAATTTCATGTTCCTAGCTGCATAAATCTAGGAGTTATAACGAAAATTCTATTAATTGAACAAGAAGTTGAATGGGAGATATATGTTATAGAGACCCGATCTTTATTATTTTTACTGTAAATAATCTGTTATTAATAAGTGAAAATGGTGAGAATTTTAATGTATAGCTGCATAAATGGAGAAGTTATGGCAAAAAATCTCATATCTGAACCAACGGTTGTATGGAGGCTATAGGTTATAGCGACCCGATCTTCGCCATTTTTATTGAAAATATTCTTCTGATAATGAGTGACAAGTTATAACGAAAAATCTCATATCTTAACAATCAGTTGTATGGGAGCTGTATGTTATAGTGGTCTGATTTTTCCGGTTCCGACAAATGATTCATACGGACAGACAGACAGACGGACATGGCTAAATCGACTCAGCCCGACGTTCTGATCATTTAAGTATACCTTTTAATGAGTCTATCTATTCTTATTCTGGTACTTAGAAACATTGGACCAAAGTTATAATACCATTTCATGCTCATGAAAGGTTTAAAAATATAAACAATATAATTGTTTATAAGTTGTTTGTTGTTAAAATTTCTTAAGTCTTACCACTTGATCTCCTTATCAAAGAGTGCTTTTGTCACATACTTTCATATATATAAAAGCACATAACACTACCTAATAGCTACATTCCCAAGACAGCCGGTTCTACGTACCGGAATGACTCGGGTTTTACCCGACCAAGGGCTGTTGTTTCGGCGATCTAACCTCGTTTAAGGCGGCGAAGTATCTCAGACGTTGTTCGTCCATAGGGCTACATTCGCTACGTTTTCTCCTACTCAGGGCTGGCATCGAGTCAAACCCACGGCCAGAAACCTACACCTGCTGTGTATGCCGGAGACGACTACACCACAACTCCACCTCTGTCTGTGCAATACTTGCTAGGGTGGTGTCACCTCAGAATCTGCTCAGGACTACGGACACATCGGCAGTGGACCACGTCGTATGTGGCTCCCTGCTGCTCAAACAGAACAGCCTCCACTGCTAACCTTAGTCCACCAGAGCAGCCTCACACAGTCACCACAGCACAACAACACAATAACACCACATACCATACCACAGCCACGACAAACCATAGAACACACCACACAGCTGCACCACCACCCACACGCCGCCGCCAACAACTCGTGGTTCCCCCCACAATCTGCACGATATGTCAGACCAGGATATTCCGTAATGTGACATCAGTCAAGTGCAACACCTGCCTTGGCTGGTGCCACTTTAGGGCATGCTCAGGTCTGTGTACCACGCGAGACTGGACGAGGAACTTCGAGGGCCCGTGTTGTGCTGTTCGGTCGTAGACCCCAACTGCGACGCCTCCCGCCACCACCACAGGGCGGCAACCATCACAGCAGCGCACACAGCCAACGGCAGTAAGAACACACACATCCCTTACACCCCACATCACAACACGACTCCCGAACCACATGAAGCTCCTTCAATTTAACTGTAACGGGCTACAGAGCAAGATTTAGGAGATAACCGTCTTTATGTGTCGGCATGGTATATTGATAGCTGAGGTCCAAGAGACGAAGTTGCACAGCAATTCAACATTGTTGAATTGTGCCGGGTACAACGTGCACCGTCGAGATCGCGAGCGAGATAATGGTGGTGCCTTAGCGTTCATCACGCACCACACCGTGCAGTATCGTCTTATCGAAGCAGACATCGACCGCAGGGATACCACCCAAAAATGTCAGGGCATTGCTATCCGGTCAGGCGATGTTGAGCTCGAAATATTTAACATATACATACCCCCTGTCATCTGCTGCCCGGCAGGATATCACCCTGATATAGGTGCGCTCCTCGGAGGTAAAACCGTATGGTAGTAGGTGACTTTAATGCGCATCACGATCTTTGGCATTCAAGCCTGTCAAACGATCGTAGGGTAACAGAATTGGCTTTGCAGATAGACGATTCGACATTCTGCACAATGAACGACGACGCACCCACCAGGATTATGGGTAACTGCAGCAGCTCGCCAAACATCACCATAGTCAGCGCTGGTCTGATAAATATCATAACATGGCGACCTATGCTGACTTTAGCATCAGACCATCTACCCATAGTCATCTCGATAGATAAACCAACCGCAGCTGAAGACCTGTACCTTCGCCTCTGGTGTGAGTAAGTTTTGGTCAACCGTGAGGTCACTGTCCAATCCGACGAAGCACGACTGACAGAGGCGAAATTTCTTTCGGCGACCATGCTTCGTCGGACCCGGAGCGATGCGCGAGCTATTTTAGACGGCAGTTCATACTGCATCCTCCGGTGGACAAAGCCAAGCGTCGAGTGACCAGAAGTCTGCACAAACTGCCAACAACTTGTGCCCCCTTGCTTTCACCTGCGGTGAAGTTCAGGTGGCCATCGGGAAGGCGAAAGCCTCCAAAGCCATGGGCCCCGACGGAATATGCATGCTGATGCTGAAAAATGTGTGTCCTGCGGGGGTAGCGTACCTAACGGAGGTCCTCAATTTGTCCATGGCCACTCTCATCATCCCAGACATCTGGAAGGTGGGGAGAGTGGTCCCACTGCTAAAACCGAGGAAACCCGCCAAGATAGGAGATTCTTATCGTCCGATAACACTCTTTTCCCCGGTAGCGAAGACACTCGAAGCCTTGCTACTCCCGTACTTCACAAACCATTTGACCCCAGCGAAGCATCAGCATGGCTTCCGTAAAGTGCACAGTACAACAGCACTTAACGCCATAAACACTCAGATAACTCGGGCCTTAAGTGTAAACGTCCCTGTGAGATTCTAGTAGCGTTGGACCTGTCAAAGGCTTTTGACACTGTCAGCCATTCCACGCTACTAGAAGATATACAGGCTTTCTCTCACAACGAGGCTCAAACGGTGGTCGGCAAATTATCTGAGTGGTCGACATTCGTCGGTAATGTTTCGAGATAAAACGAGTAAATTGAGGAAAATAAAACAGGGGGTTCCACAGGGTGATGTCCTTTCCCCACTACTGTTTAAATTTTATCTTTCAAAGCTCCCTCAACCACCAGAGGGAGTCTCGATTGTCTCTTACGCCGACGATTGCTCGATCGTGGCGACTGGGAATGGAATTGATGACTTGTGTTCGAAAGTAAACGGATATCTCTCTGACCTTTCTCGCTTCTTCACTGCAAAGTGTGAAGCCCTCTCCCCTACGAAATCCTCTGCGACCCTGTTCACAACCACAAGGAGGTCAGGCTATCGCTGGGAATTCACGTCGATGACACACCAATTCCGACGGTGAATAATCCTAAAATACGCGGAGTGACATTCGAGAGCCTGCTCTCCTTCTCTGCGCACACAACCGCTATTGTCAATAAAGTACAGAGCCGCAACAAGGTCCTCAAGTCGCTAGCCGGCAGCACTTGGGGGAAAGGACAAGAAACGTTGCTGGCAACATACAAGGCAATAGGCCGGCCGGATTTAAACTACGCAGCACCAGTGTGGTCGCCGGGGACTAGTAGGACGCAGTGGACGAAGCTACAGACGGTATAAAATACAGCACTCAGGACAGCGGCAGGATGCCTCCTGATGACACCAGAACACCACCTCCACGATGAGGCAAAAATCCTCCCGATTAGGGAGCACAACACGATGCTCTGCAAGCAGTTTCTCGTTGGGAGCCACAGATGTGGCCACCCAAATAGAACGCTGCTTGCAGAGGACCCCTCGCCGAGGCACGTCAGGAGGCATCTATATGAACTGACGGACGAAGTCCAGAGGTTCATTAAGCAACCTCTGGACCCGTCAGTTCATAGACAGGCCTGAACGGCATTCACAGGGATGCAGTCTCGAGTTATGTAGCCCTAAGACCTGTGAATGCCGTCTCGAGTTATGTAGCCCTAAGACCTGTGAATGCCGTTCTCGGAACACAAACACTGGACATTGACATGACGGAGCTCCATCTGCCTCGGGAGACCAGAACGACAATAGCCCAACTTCGCTCTGGCTACTGCAGCAGGCTAAATTCCTGCCTGTGTAGGTTAAATGCGGATGTGCCGAATGAATGTCCGGCATGCGAAGAGATGTTTCGAGTCGTGAGGGGTCTCTCTCACAACCCTAACGGCGTCGTCCCTATGGACTGACCCCATAGAGGCTGCAGGCTTCTTGGGGCTGCCGTTAGTGGAACTTGACGACAACGACTGAGATATCCGCCGATCTGGGCGGGGTTGTTGTACCCGCTACAACAACAACCTAATAGGTTACACACTTTTATTTTATTTTATATTGTATATAAATCACTTTAATCCAACTTTTATTAACTTGGGATTACATTGGATGCAAGTTAGTTTGGCATCCCCGGAGTTCCGCATTAAGGTAGCTATGGAACGGTAGAGGGAGTTCTCCTGATTGCAAATATACACCCGTATGCTGTAATCCGAAAGTTCGTAGTTAGGCCGTGGTTACGCCACCAATTTCGATTGGGAATCACCGTGCAATTGTTGTGCACAGCACGGAGTGAGAGAATTTTCGAAATCGAACAGCCAGCACGATTTGCTGGCTGAACCGAACAGGCAGCACGCCAATTTTTCAGGGTGGCAATATGATATTTTGCGAAAAAGTATTAGTATTAAATATTAGAATAGTAAAAAATATTTTTTTATTATTATTATAAAGAAGATATAAAAAAAAATATTGTAAAAATTTAATCTTAAAGAAAGAAAAAATATTAAGTTCGTCCATGTTTCATTTTCGGACTTCAATTTTGATGCATTTTTAGTTGCATTTTTACTTCACTGCTGCCATTGTGTGCGAAACTGTATGAAATGGAAAAAGGCATTTCTTAAGAAGCAACCCTGTGCTCGCCAATCAGCAAACAGAGCGTAACCACTTCTCACCAATCACCGAAATTTTTCTCTTTTGATTGCCAATTAAAATTGGTGGCATAACCACGGCCTTACGAATTCGTAGCTCCGTTCCGGAAATTCGAAAATTGGTATGCTGTAATCCGATCGTAACTATCAACGGCGTTGCCAACTAAAATAGTAAAATTCGAAGTTCTTAATCAGCTGCTTTGACACAAACAAATCAAAATAAATATAATAAACATTTTTTCTTTCCACAACAAATTTTAAAGTTAAAAGCTACAATTAATGGCATAGTAACATATTGGATATCTCAATTCTATCGACTAGGTGTATGGTGTCAACTTAGCACTACATACGATTTTTTCTTAAAAAACGAGAGCTACAAATTTTTTCCTTCCACAACAAATTTTAAAGTTAAAAGCTACAATTAATACCGGTATAACATTTTCAATATCTCAATTCTATCGACTAGGTGTGGTGTCAAGTTAGCACTACATACTAAATTTTGTTCGAAAAAGGGTCAACTCAATTTTTTCCAGAAAAACGAAAGCTACAAATTGTTTCTTTCCACAACAAATTTACAGCAAAAAAACTACAATTAATGCCGTTGTAACCTTTTCAATATCTCAATTCTGTCGTCAATGGTGCATGGTGTCAAGTTAGTACTACATACCATTTTTTCTTAAAAAACGAAAGCTACAAATTGTTTCTTTCCACAACAAATTTACAACAACAAAGCTACAATTAATGCCGTTGTAACCTTTTCAATATCTCAATCCTGTCGTCAATGGGGCATGGTGTCAAGTTAGCACTACATACTAAATTTTGTTCGAAAAAGGGTCAACTCAATTTTTTCCAGAAAAACGAAAACTACAAATTTTTTCTTTCCACAACAAATTTTAAACTTAAAAGCTACAATTAATGGCATATTAACATATTGGATATCTCAATTCTATCGACTAGGTGTGGTGTCAAGTTAGCACTACATACTAAATTTTGTTCGAAAAAGGGTCAACTCAATTTTTTCCAGAAAAACGAAAGCTACAAATTTTTTCTTTCCACAACAAAGTTAAAAGTTAAAAGCTACAATTAATGCCGTTATAACATTTTCAATATCTCAATTCTATCGACTAGGTGTATGGTGTCAAGTTAGCACTAC
>NW_023462530.1:0-18497 GCF_013731165.1 Rhagoletis pomonella
AAACTTGAAAATATTGTGCAATAACTTGTCAACTATGAAGGCTAAGTTATCTAGAATTTTAATTGTTTAATTTTTAATCTTAATATATAAAAAAAGAAATGCCCGTAGTCATTCTATTTAAAACAAAACCGCTTCTGGTATATTTTAACTCTTTTCTGCTAAAAATTATCAACATAAAAGAAGACGACTGCTGCTGTTGCTGTTGCTGTTGTCCTGTCTAAAAGAGGTTTTCTCGTTCAGTCAGTTTTTTTTCTTTAATTTAAAGCATTGAGTGCTTGAATTCTTTCTTCATTGAAGCGCGTTGAATTGCATAAGCAAATATAACTAGTCTTTAAGCACTAATTAAATTTGATGGGTGTCAACTGCGCTGGCATTTAAATATATTAAATCACGTAATCATGTCAACAAACAATAACGGCAACAGCTGCCGTTTGCATTGAAAAGAAGTGGTAGGCTATGCTCTGACGTGGAAAAATGAAAAAAAAAGAATAACGGATAAGATAAGCAAGTTCACGTTGCATGCAATAAAGTAACTCTATATGTACATATGTACATATGTATTTACATAAATGAAATAGGGTCACAAGTCAAGTTGAAGTACGAGTGAGCGGCTTTGTTGTGTTGTGTGCGCTTCTGTAGCACTTCTGTGCCCTTAACCGACACTTCATACAAACTTTCAAGGTCGACTGAGATTTTAATGCAAATGGTTACGTACTAAAATTTAAGCAATATTTAGCTTAAAAGTGTTTCATTTACTGCTGAGGTTAAACAGAGGAAGTTAAGAGTAACGAGTTAGTGAACTACTTTAGAATGCGAGCGGTTGATTTGTTATGCGTCTTGAAGCTTCATAGAAATTCGCATTCAATTTTATTCGGAGAGAATATTAGGTATTCGAGTAGCTTTTTTCAGCTCATCGAAGTCAAGCTTGCCTGGAGGTCAAAAAGATAAATTCTTTCAAAAGTAACTTCTATCAGGCCTATTTTGCGTTGGTAACCAAAGTTAACAAAATATTGCCCAGTAAAGCATGCAATACCAGAATTTTTACAAAACTGATACTGATTTGGTCCTGCAGTTTTATAATGTTTAAAGCTTTGCATCCCCCTAACTTTGGACCTTTTGGTACCACCGTTTCCCCCTCTTTGGAAACTGTATCATATTTTAGGGCATCATGAGATTTTTTCTAGTCGCAGAAATTTATTGAGAGTTTCGTTCTCCCTGTATTTGCTACAAAGGCAGGTCTGAGATAAAGTCTTTGAAAATAAGGAAAAAAGTTAACCCTGTGCATCAAATCTTTATTAGTAGTTGGCTCGTTCGCTTAAAAAATTCTTAATCAGTTATGAAAAATGTACTGAGTGCAGATTCTGTATTTTTCAAAGGTCCACTGCGTCCCGTGCAGAGTAAGCAAGCTTTGTCATAAGAACCGGTGTGCTTATTCGATGGCTTTGATGCTTTGAGAGAATGGACTGCCCTCTAGCTCAACTGATGAAAGAAGAACAAGAACTTCGATCAGGCTCGTTTCTCTTACACTAAACCGCTTCTTGTTGACACAATTTAACGAACTATTTAACGTAAAATTGTTTAGTCTCTTAGCTTTTCGTCGTACCGTAATTTTTGAACCAGTTGGCAGTTAAAGGGTTAAAATTAAGATTAAAGGTGCTAAGGAAGTTTTCTACTTAAGTTGACTTTTAATATCAAAGTGCTCCAAGAATTATAATTTAATCGTTAGGTATTAGTAGATTTAATATACCTTTTTAGAGCTTTGTTACTTAAACTCTGATTACTTACGTCGCCAACTTCATTCCGCAATACTTCAGCTGCCTTGTAAACTTCCTCCTTCTTTGAAATATCGACAACATATCCTTTACAGTAGCCGCCATCAGTTTCGACGATTTCGATGGTTTCTTTGATGCCTGGAATAGCAACAAATAAATCAAAATTATATAAATTTATGAGCTTTTCTTCCAAAGTATATTAACTCGAATTTCACCATTTGTCAGAAAGCGAAAAAACCTGTATCTGAAAAATTTATTATCAGATGAGGAAAGCAATTTTCGCTCTGATTGCTTTCAATAAATAAATTACTACAAAATATTGCACCTGCTTTTTCTGTGAGCTTCTTAAGTACATAAGAAGTACCACAAGTGAAAACTTTTGAAAAAATTGTGCGTTAACATCCTTTACTTTTTTTAATGCTTCTTCCTTTCATGTCACAATTCCTTATAGTTTTTGTGTCTCGCATACTTACCTTCTTTATTAATATCCCAAACGATAACTTTGGTGCCCATTTTACCCAAACGTTGAGCGAGCAATCGGCCAAGTCCATTGCCTCCACCAGTTATTAAAGCTATATCTGTGTTCAATTCCTTCTCGGGGTAACCGAAGGTAATGTAGTAAAAGTCCTGGAAGAAAAAGAAAAAATTATATGAATTAAGGGAATTCTAAATGAAATTTTCATAAAATAAAAAATTGAATCTAGAACTTTTTTTCTTATGTTGAATCAAAAATTTAATCAATCAAATATTTAGATGTTTTGCAAAACACAAACTCATCCAGAAGTGATACATTTAAAGCATCAAATCGATTTATTTTGGAATAAGTTTCCGTCATGCCTTATCAATTTTGGTTTGGAGACAAACCGCTTTCAGAATTGCGTCATCTTAAGTGTAATTTTTCGTTCAACAATCGAAAATAAGCCGCCAATAATTCCTTTATAAGATGTATATCTAAAGCTCATATAATCAAGATGGAAAAACTGCCATATATTTTATATACTATACGTACTAGCAAATACCAAGCGTGCTTCAATGTGCCTTAGACGTATTTTTGTGTGGTTATTCCTTCCCAAAAGATTTTAGGAGCTTTATGAAGTGAGATTTTCAAACAAATTTTCGATTTATGAAGCATTCTTTTTTTCTTGAATTATGGTGTTAGTTAATACACCAAGGCATTTAGAAAGTAGGTTAAGTATCGGCGTTTTTCTCGAAATTTAATTTATAATCTTAAAACTCGAGTCAATATATTGCGCGTTTTCTTCAAAGGCCTATTAATTCAATATTTACATTATCTTATCAAATTAAATGAATTAAATTTTTCAAATACCCGCTTCGAAACAGTAAACTTTCTTAAAAGTCTTTATCTTGATACTGGTGTTGTAATATTTAGTTTATTTTAGATATTAAATTGAATAAAATTTTTCAGACAGGTGGCAACCGCCTTCGAAAATATTTTTCGGCAGTAAACTTTCATAATTAATTAATTTCATCTATTAAATTAAATTAAAATTTTCAAGCAGGTGGCAACCTTCCATGAAAATATTTTCGGCTGTAAGCCTTCTTAAACCTCTTTCTTTTGACTTCCATACTGCAATATTTACTTTATCTTAACAATTCACTTAAACTGCAATTTTCCAACAAGTAGCAACTCCCTAATTATCATTTTTTCTATATCTTAACGTATACCTCTAGCAATAAACCAGTTAAAACTGCATTCCATTTCAAGCATTAAGGTTTGAGTGATGTTCGAACAAACATACAGACAGCCAGACAAATATTCTAAAAAATTTTAGATTTGGCTTCTATTGCTCTAATAAATACAGACATCAGCCTGTTCAATTTTATTATATGCATACATACATATGTATTGATTTAAAGACGTGACTTTTCCAAAAAATAGTAATAATAAAATTGGGTTGAAGTTCGTTGCTTAAGTATTTCGTTTCATACAAAATTTGCCAACCGCGCGAGGCACGCATTGCTGAGCACAAGTAAATTAAACGAAATATGCTAAATGTTGGAAAATTATATAAGAAAATTAATTTGTATCTTCTAAGCACACTGCTAAAAATTAGATTCGTATACAATTCGAAGACAACTTTATGTTAAATCCACACTTATCGAGTCGCTTCACGGGCTATTGAGCACAAATGATATATTGTGTGTGACGTTTGATTTGCATAGCACAGATTTGAAGAAAAATAAAAAAGAAAAAAATGTATAAAACTAACAAAACACGCCTCATTTACATAAACCGAAGGCAGTACTTGGCGAGAGTCATACAAAGCTCTTGGAAAGCTTTTGATGAGGCAATAAACCATCGTTACACACAAAGCGCATGTGACCTTGAGCTGTGACAAATACATGCAAGCCAAGCCACGCTAACTCCAGCCAAGCAGTTGAACTACTTTTTTTAAATATTTGTAAATTTTTTTATTTATTTTTAGTTTTACACAATAAATCTCAAATTATGATACGCATAATTTTGTTTTTGTTTTTGCTTTTCATGTTTTCATGCTGATGTTTTTGCCATTATTATTGAGTTAACTATTCGTGACAAAGGCATGTCAACGTTCACTTTGTGTCAGCGTAAGCCAGTTGACTGCACACATTTACATACATATATATTTACGTGTATGTATACATGCATGTTTGTTTGTATGTGTGTGCATTTATTTATGAAGGCAGACGATTTGTCCTTATCATGTCTGCAGTTGTCAACCGGCAATGCATTTCTTTTGATGAAATATATCTGCCCTTTTTGCGCCGTCTTTCGCTGGCCACCAGCGGCGACGTTCAGCCAGATGGAGCTTCCGCTGTCGGTCGTTACTAAAGCGTGAAGTAAGTACATACATACGTAGGAAAAAACAAACAGACAAAAAAAGAGTAGAATAAGTAATGACTAAAAAGTAGCAATGAAATCACTTGCGCTGGCTTCGCTTTACTTTTAATGGCAATTTGTAGGTTTGTAAGAAACTTAGCACAGATGCGGTAATACAAAATAGTGATTTAAAGAGTGCAGACATGCAGAAAAGCATTCGTTTCCTAAGCTACATTCAGTCATACAAATACATTTCGAGACACTTTGTTTGCATGTCAAGTCGATGTCTCGGTTTTCGCTTAGCCTCGTCGCCTCGCTGCGTTTAGTAGACTTCGTTATTAATGTGAAAATAATTGTTGATGAGCGCCATGGGACATAATATATATTTACATGCACATCTGTATTTGTACGGCGTATATGATTTGCGTTGGTATTTTCAGTGGAGCTCTGATGCCAAATTGACTAAAAAATTATCTCCGAAATAAGTCTGCTCACTAATGACAGGAAGCGACTGTCGCTATGTATATGTAGTTCTCATACACAACAAATTTCGCAACGTTTTATTAGAGCAATTTGCAAAAAGAAAATTAGCTCGGAATTCGATCTAATTATATTTTATAACTCGATAAGGAGACTTATTTAAGATAAGTTTAGAAATGATAGTGAGATAAAACACACACGAGTTAGCATTTCAATTTGAGATGAGCTACGAGTTAAAATCGGGATAATTCCGTAACTCCGGTGGATGAAGTTAACATATATAAGAAGAGTAGCCTATACATATGCAAATAAATATCGTGTAGGAGCGCTGTAAGCATTTCCTGGTAAGGTGATACAGATCTGAGTACCCGAACAGACATTTGCTCGAGACGGAAACTAACCCTGGGCTCGTCAGAAGGCATCTCTATGAACTGAAAGACTGGATCTCGTCCAACAACCACTGTATCCGAAACATACCGAATTAGTGTGAAGCATATGGTGATTTCCTACCACGATACCAACTACTTCTTCAAATGCCCACTCAACACAACTCAACTAACACTCCTCTTCCTCGGTTCCGACCCCGTCGAAATAGCACCTTTACTGGGATTTATTTGACTAAAACCAAATGAAACTATTTTCTCTATATATCGACACCTAAGCAGAAGATCGACCTATCTATCGTTAAGTCTTATAAGAAGGAAATCAATTACTAAGCACTAAGCCAAGCGAGAAACATTTGTGACGGTTGACCCCCCACAATCTATGACCCTGTCGGAACTACAAGTGGATTGAGTTACGTGCGAATACCACCTCAACCAACACATAGCTTGATATTTTTATCAAACTGCTGGTATGCAATTAAGCCTTGCTATCAGCGCGGTCGATATTTCAGAGAGTATTCTTCCCGTCATCCTCCTTTTTCCCAAGGCACATTAATGCTTTTCGCCTTTAAAGAATGTAGAGAATTTCCTATTGTGGGTATAGTATAAATCAGCTCCTTCGCAAGGAAAATTTATACCTCGGAAATAAAACTCGATCAGATGACGGAGATTTTAAAGTTTTTATAAAAATTATATAAAAAGCTTTGACATACTGAATAGCTTTGACTGTGATACACTGGCAATCAAAAGTGAGTACATGGTGTTTTTTGTTTAATATTTGCAATTCTTTTCAAGCAAAAATTTTTTTGTTATTTTTTTATAAAAATATGGTGCATGCTTTAATCAAAACCACATAAGTCAAAGTTTCAAACTTTATACAGAACTTGCAAGTTTTCAAATATAGGGTACAAAAGTGTTGTAGAATAAAATACGCAAGACCATTTGCCATCAAAATCAAAACAAAAACATTAACGCTATATTTTAAGAATTGCACTTGTTATATGGAAAAACCAAAAATTCCGTCAGCACAAAAGTCATTAAAATTGAACGCGATTTTTTAGCCGTTTACTCAACATTTTTCTAAAAATATTTTGAATTTTCCTAAGTTCTGTATAAAGTATTTATGATTAAACCATGAACCATATTTTTATAAAAAATAACAAAAAAAATGTATCATGAGAAACATTTTAGTTAGTTAGTTAGTTAGTTAGTTTAGTTATTAAACAAAAAGCCCATCACCTCACTTTTGATTGCCAGTGTGTACATACATACATATGTACGTAGATTGTCCCAGCTTATATTTTTTCTTTAATCTATTAGGTTTTAGAGAAAACATTGTTTTGTGAGCATCTGTACTATGGGATGTAATTCTAATAGTGTATTACACCCATTTGTTTGCTTAAAATTTATTTGAAGAAGTCTCTTCCTTTTTAATATGTATAAAATTAAAGACTAAATGTCTGAGAGTTTCCTTTCTCTGCCGCCTGAATAGATGTCTCTTTTACTAGAGAATTTTAAAAACTGAACACAGTTTGAATACAAAGCAACTTCGGCTGAGAAATCATATAAAAATTTTAAATGATGAGTCATACAAAAATATTTAAAATATTTAAATATACAATTAAATTATTTTGCTAAATCTGATCATTTGTGAAAAACACATAGTATGTGCACATTGATATATACTTAAGTATGTACGTATGTAAGTGCGACAGTTTCAATTATGGCTACGTCACATTTTCTTTTTTAACAATTAGCGTACGCTGTCAAACTCACACGACAAGTGGCAATCATTTTCTTGCGATATTTGTTTTTTTTTGCTCTCATACATATGTGTGTACCTACATAGATGCTTTTGTAAATATATGTATGTGTGTAGTTCAATTGAGTCACGCTTTAATGGCGCTTAAATGCGCTCAATTGGAAATGAACAGGCACGAGCCGAAGCGACAGAGCAAATATCAAAATATTTACATTGACGGAGTGCTGTTGTGAGTGCCAAGTCGACAAATGGCTTTAAAGTGTTCGGTTCAAAATCTATTCCTAGAATTTTTTTTTAGAGGCACTCACTTCAGAGCAACCACTCAATCTGAAACTATTTGAGTAATGGGAAGAAAAATCATTGCCAAGAATCAATTTGTCATCGGAGAGGGGCGCAATTCCTCCTTTTCTCAAATTAAGTTGCAAATATGTAGAGAAGTTTCTCTGCCCAAAACTGTCTATACGGCATGCGCCAACCAATGTATAAATCATGATACAAAAAAGAAGGTAGTTTCAATAAACAACTTTTGACGGATAATAAATTTTTTTGAAGTTTCATAAATTGTGCGTATTATCAACGGCCTTGCCACTTTGATAATATTAAAACAATAAATCGGAGTATTTGCTTTCCCATATTTATACCAAAGTAATAGCATTTCAAATCAAAAACCATTATCAGTGCCAGGTACTTTTTTTATTAAAAATATTTAAAATGTAAACATGTTAAAAGAGACTTCACCGTAATTTTTCTTTTCATTTTGTAACAAAAACCACGCGCGCATTATCCTGTTATTTTTTTTGTTTTCTTATTTAGAATGCAATCTTGCGATTTAAAAATCGAATTCTAAAGAATGTTCTTCCCAAATAAAACCTTTTTATATTTCCGTTCAAATTTACTTTTAAATTTCTCATAAGATTTTGCAAAAGATTAGGCTTTGTGATTAGCACATCATCATTAAATTTCACAGGTTTTTAATTTATGCAAAACACCTGAAGCCGACATTAACAGACCGCCCTCCGATAAACAACTAACATATCGTCGTTTAAAGTACAAAACCGTGTATCAACAAAATGCACAACTGCGTATGTGAGGTTGCATAAATTATTTTGTTGTGAGTAAAAACTCTCATATTTCAAAATGGTTCTCTTTTTTACAAAAAATTCGCATTTCAGGACGAATGGATAAGGCTTGAGCCAAGGGCTTGTGTGAGCAAATCCAATTTTTGGAAAAAAATTTCAGTTACGCGGTTTTGCAGAACGACGATACGCGGTTTTGTACTTTAAGCGACGATATGTAAGTATGCACTTTTATTTATTTAATAATCCCAACGGCTTTTTACCCTCCATTCCCGCCCAACCGACACAAGGGGCGCAGTCCGCATGACGTACGGAACCTTTTTTTTTTGTTTTTTTTTTTTTAGTTTTTTCGTGCCGAGTAGTGGAAACAGGAGTTTGTTAAGTGTCGAGATCTAAAACTATTCAGCTACAGAATCAAATTCATCAGCTGATTGGATATGCTAAAGATAGTATTTCAATTATTGAGAGTGGAAATAATAGTTTTCTTTATAGTAAAAATCGAGTCCGATACGTCAAACGTGCTGGAATGACAGTTAAAATCTTGACATAAACCACGGAATGATTCGTTTAGTTCAAAATTAGTTTTGCATGGCTTTAAAAATAGAGGTCGAAAGTGTCTTGACATTCGAGAAGGAACATTAAAATTTACCTCAGCCAGGAGGGCCGGGCTATTAATCAAGCCTGTCATTAATTTTACGATAAATATTATACCCAGCATTTCTCTACGACTTGCGAGTGTAGGCAAATTTATGAGCTTTAGACGACTTGTGTAAGGGGGGAGATTGTAATCTGAATCCCAGTTAAAATTACGCAATGCAAAAAGCAAGAATTGTTTTTGAATTGATTCAATCCTTTCTGAATGAACTTGGTAGCGGGGATTCCAAACAATAGATCCGTATTCTAGTATAGGTCTAACTAAACTGGTAAAAAGAGCTTTTGTAACATAAGGATCTTTGAACTCTTTTGACCATCGCCTTACAAATGCAAAAACGCCTTTGGCTTTATTGACTGTAACATTAATATGATGGTTGAAATTCAGTTTGGAATCCATTGTGATACCAAGATCGACAAAATTGGATACCTGCTCCAGATTATAATTTGATATTGAATAAACAGCTGGTTGAACAGCCCTCCGAGAGAAACACATAACTTTACATTTTTGAAGGTTTAGTGGCATATAGTTTGTATTACACCAACTAACCACGTTGTTCAGATCCGCTTGTAACAAAGACCTTTCTTCGATAGAGGACAATGTTTTAAAAAGTTTCACATCATCGGCATACATTAAAATTTTTGAATGTTTTATTATAGAAGAAATATCATTAATGAATATCAGGAACAGAATCGGACCAAGGTGGCTTCCCTGAGGAACTCCTGAAGAAACTTTAATGATGTTTGAAGAACAATTATTAACAATAACTCTTTGTGTTCTATCAGAGAGGTAAGATGAGATCCATTGAAGAAGACTGGGCTGAAAGCCGATTAGGTCGAGTTTACGGATGAGTAACGAGTGACATACTTTGTCAAAAGCTTTACTGAAATCGGTGTAAATTACGTCGGTATGAGCATTTTCTCTAAAACCGTTTGAGACATGAGTTGTCATGCTTTCTGAAACCTATTCGTCAACCCCATTTTCAAAATCATGTAGCCGGCATAATTTTCTAGTTCATCATATTCCACATCTTTGAATGTAGATAAAATCTTCTGCTTAAAAAAAATATTTCTTCTAGTGATCAGGTAGCATGAATTTGATGAAATGTCATAATTTTATGAAAAGTCAAATGGTTAACAACAACAAGGAATGTCATTAAATGAAACTACCTTCTTTTTTGTATCATGGTATAAATCATGATGCAATAATGAAAGGTGTTGTACGTTGTGACAGCTCGAAATCGAACTACCTTAGGTCAATATTGTATTTTGGAAGTACAAGATAAACGGGAATAAAAAAAAGCCTTTTAGTTGAAAAAGTACTAAATTGTATGCCTTCTCAACAGCGTTCCGATTATCAGAATAGGTATATATATGGCTTGGTAGTCTCATAAAATTGTAGATAATTAAAATAATAAAATTAGGCGTGTTTTTATTCACAGGAATATGATATGCTTAAAATTTTCGAGCTGATGAATACCCAGCTAGAACAGTATGGCTTATATAATTCCTTTTATGAGCCGTATCACTAAGAAAATTATCCCTTATGAATTTGAAATGTGTCCCTTATATTGTACAGGCCAAAAAGAGGAATTCATTTACGTGTGATCTTTTGTCCCCCTCTTTCATATAGGCTTCTTTTGCGCATATATCAGGTTTCATAGCTGTTGACCATACCAATAATGCCTCATGCTCAGTGTTACTTGATCAATTCGTGTTCTCGAGAAAAAAAAATTTCACGATTCAAAAATCTGAGTATAGCCGCCAAATTCTTTTCTCAAAATTTTGAAAATTCTTTGTTTTTTGCCCTATATTTGCTTTGTATGGTATTTTCAACAAAATATAGGCCAAAAACGATAAATGTTCAAACTTTGGAGAAAAAACAATTTTTCAGATTTTTGGATCGTGAAAATTTTTTTTCTCGGAGAACACGAATTGATCTAGTAAATCTTAGTATGAGGCATTATTGGTATGGCCAACAGCTATCAAACCTGATATAGTCGCACTAAGGTTTTTTTGTGTTCCACAGTGTTATACAAGGGATACTTTGAGGAATCATATAAGGAATTATACATTACCCAAGTCCACGTATATCCAAGTTCGTATCATACAGCAAGCATTGACTACTTTTTAAAGTTTTATTTATTTGTTTTTGAAATTGACGACATATTTCAGAATTTGTAATTAATACGTTGTGTTCATTTTAGTAAATCCACTTTTTTAATTGTACAAAATTTATTATATACATACAGTATCGGTCATATCAATAGCAACCCCATTTCAAAGTAATATTATTTCCCTCTCATGTTAATTTATTTATTGCTAAGAATTTGCAACAAAAGTAAAGTTGAATTTCTAACAAAACTCATATAAACCGAATTTTAAAACTTCGTAGAAAACTACAAAAAATACAACAAATTTTCAACCAAAATTCAAACTTTTTTCTCAGAAGTGTTAGAATTTTTTGGAGCACTCAGTTTTATAGCCCCTTCAATTTTAGTCTAATTATATGCAAGTTTGAAGTGGTTAAAAATTACCTTAGTTTTTTTAGAATCGATTAAAAACAAATCGTGTTTAATCGTCTTCTATATAACGAAAACTTCGACCATATATCGATGGCTGAGTAGAAGATCGACCTATCTCGGCAGCCAGGTCGAAAACGCCCGATATCAGAAAGCTTTTCAACGCCCTATTTCAAAATTTGGCTGAAAAACGCCCTATTTTAGAATTTGATTGAAAAATGCCCTATCTCGGAACTCGGTTCAAAAACACCCTATCTCAGCACATTTTCGAAGTATTTTTATTTGAGATAGGACTTTTTTGAACCGACTAATAATAATAAAATATGTACTATATACATATCTAGTTTCAATATAAAAAAATTTATGTACACCATTAATTGTGTATACATATCTAAGTCAATATATGTGATATATATGTACATACATCTACATACATATCGTCGTTTAAAGTACAAAACCATGTATCAATAAATTGCAAAACCGCGTATAGAGATAATGCAAACCCACGTATGCGAGGTTGCATAAATTAATTTCTAGAGAGTAAAAACACTCATATTTCAAAATGGTTATCTTTTTGTAAAAAGCAATCGCATTTTTGGCTAGTATATTTCAGGAAGAATGGATAAGGATTGATCCAAAAACGTGTGTGAGCGAATCCAATTTTTAGCAGCAAATGTCAGTTACGCGGTTTTGTACTTTAAGCGACGATATGTATGTTAACAGGAACGCAGCAATCTAATACACGGGTGGAGCAGGAACGCAGCACAACAGAAGCATACAAAAAATCTGCAAATAAATGGTTTTTTAGGTTTTTACCAAACGAGAACCTGGTTTCAACTTACTTCATCGTGTCTAAATCACAACGCACACACTAATGCAAAGGCGCAACAGGAACGCAACACTATAAAATACGGGCGGAGCAATATACAGGCGGAGCAGGAACGCAGCACAGCAGAATCGTCCGAAAAATCTGCGAATAAATGGTTCATTAGGTTTTGAAATAACAAAGAGCTCAAATGGAATGGTTCAGCAATAAAGTCAAAATAATATGTTGTAACTTACGTGTATTAGCTCTTAATCACAATACCAGCACAGGTCGGTCAGCGAAACACTAAGGAAATGACCTAATAAATGCGAAATTATAATTTATTTGTAAAATAATTCGGTTTTATTACAATACTTACCAAATTTCACGCAATTGGAAAACAAATGTCAGCGAATAAGAACAAAACGAACAACGAAAATTGAATCAATGTAGCTTGTTCAGAATTTTTTTCTAATATTTTGGGAAATGTTCAGTGAAAATAGCAAAGAAACAACACAGTTTCTCCTAAGGTAGTTCAAGATGGCGGATTAGAGCGAGAAGTTGCCAACGTATAACACCTTTCATTATTGCATCATGGGTATAAATTATTATTTTTTTTGTGTTGTAAAACAAACAAAACTCATAAAATCGTTAGCAGGTGTCACAAAGAGTGCTTCCCTTGATTTTGTTCACTGACAAACAAACATTTGAACACAGATATTTTCATATATTTATGAACAAAGCTTAGCTACAGCATTTAATGGAAAGGCGCAAAAAGCTGAGTGTACTGTAAGTATTCGCAAAAAGGTGCTACTTGGTGGCTGAGTAAACAAACAAAGAACGCGAACAATGACTTTTGAAAATATTGAAAGTAATCAGTAGCCATATCGGGTAGGTAAACATTAACAATGGACTGTGAATTGAATAACAATGGTGGGGATGACAGGTTTGACGGAACCGATGTTGAGCTTTATGAACTCAAACTGTGTGTGGGTATGTATGTATGTGTGCATGAGCGTGCATATTTGTTTACAACAGTGACAATTATGTGACTACGTGTGTGGGTTTCGAATTGAATATGCCATAAGCGTATATTCTTCATAAAATAGAATTAAATTGCACTGAAAATTGGCATGCAAAGTTAAACATTTTCTGGCTAAGTGGAATGCAATTCAATTTAGCTCCATTTATGGAGATCACTTGAAGCGTTTTTTAAAGCAAGCCTTAGGAAATACTGAGCCTTATTCAATTTTAGGCAAGTTGAAGTTATTCAATTGAACTCGTGGAGTACTTACTGTATATTTTGTTTACACTGTAAAAAAGATGAAAATAACTGCAAATATTAAGTTCCAAATAGCTAGGCTATTACATTTTTTCCACTTACTTTTATCGATGATTACGATTACAGTAATCGGAATGCTAAAACATTTTCTAGATTACAATTACAATAATCGCAATCCTATGTAATCAAAATGTAATCGTAATCCTAAGTGCCCTGCTCTGGTATGTCATTGTAAAAATGTTTGTCAAAATTTTTGAATTGAATTTGTAGCTATGGCTATCGCTACTGCAATCATCGTCATTTTTATCGATTGCTATCGATAGATAATTATCTATGTATTATCGATACCCATAATTTTATCATTATATTTAGATAGTTTTATCGTAGCTACCATCGCCTTTATTAAGCTCATTGTTGCTGTTACGGTCAACTACATATGTGCTGATCGATGATTCCCCTTTATCGCTGTCAGAGTTGTTTCTTATTCATATTTACGCAGCTTTCAAAACTACAACAAAAACAGCAATTAAAGAATAACTACATAATTCTATTAGTTAAATACATATTCACCTTTCAAGTAACTCCCAAGGAATTTTCCTTGAACAATTCGCAAAGTTTGTACTCAGTAAGGAATTAGACATTGAATCAATGCAATGCTAGCGAGACTGTATTGTAATTAATTCTAAATATTTGTATTGATTTCAAGTTTTCTTGATCTCCTCGTGCTTGCCACAAACTGGCTTAGCACTGCACAGACATTCCTAAATATGCAAATGTGTACACAGTAAATTGTAATATTACACGATTTGAGTAGTACCGCGATATAAAATACTGAGAAATGATTATATTTATCAATTTGCAGCCAGTTTTCTGAACTCAGTAACCCTGCGTATCCGTTTGCAAGCAGTTCGAAACCAGTTACGAAAAGCTCAATTCAAGCAAAGGCAATTCTAGTTCCACCTAAATTATACTGCAGCTATACAATCGCACATACATATCAATTTTGTGTGTATATGTACATATACATGTATCAGCAAATAATATACCAACATACTATATTGGTATCGGTGACATAGTGTTGCGCAAAACGTTATGAGAGCGCATGCGCACGCGTCAATGCAAGTCATTTGTAAATATTCTAAGTCACACTGCGGGCAGCAACCATAAACACAAAACTAGTAGCAACAGCAGAGGTGGCAGGAGAACTGAATGTTGTGCGACTGTGGCCGCTTTAACAGCAAATTGTTGTGTGGTTTCAGTCTATTGGCGTTTTCGAATTGACTTCTTTGTTGAAGTAAGCATAAGTATTTTTTTAAGATATCAATAAATACAAAGTCGAAAGCACTTAGCTGAGTTGCAATGCGCATTTTAATTGCCTTCATAAAAAATGTTAGGCGGCATATATACATACATACACATAACTGACATTCCCTGCCAAAAATTTGATTTGCTCACACAAGCTCTTGGCTGAATCCTTATCCATTCGTCCTGAAATATGTATATTAGCCAGAAATGCGATTGCTTTATAAAAAGAGAACCATTTTCAAATGTGAGTGTTTTTCTCTCTTGAAAATAATTTACATAACTCACATATGCGCTTTTGCATTTTGTTGATACGCGGTTTTGTACTTTAAACGACGATGTACATTAGGGGGGTACTTAAATGTACGAAGCCAATTTTTACATCAGATTTCCAAAGCCTAAACCCCTAAGTCGATGCTATTATAGTCAAATACATCACATATAAATGTTGGTCCCGATTGGAGTCGGTTAAGGCGTGGCGCACAGGTGTCGTAATTCTGATTACCCTATGAAGACGTCTTAACCGTTATGTGATATCTTCGACTTTAGTGGTATCGATTTTGGGTATTAAATGAAAAAAGAATCAAGACCATCTGGCCTTGGACCCCATTGCGACACGCCTTTAACCGACTCCAATCGGGACCAAAATTGATATGTGATATCTTGGGCCGTGGAATCACCGGCTGATGGGGAGAGACCGAAAAAAAATCGCTCATTTGATTTTAAGGACCAGCCTAATATACGTATACAATAAATAGCTATCAAGCGACAATAAACACTTACCGAAAATATTGACTTGAGAGACTTGAAGTAACTGGAGAATTTCGGTTACATTTTGCTGGCAGATACAAAATTTTTAAAATGTTTAATTCCATGTAGTAATAAATTTACTTTCTTAGCCAAAAAATTTAAAAATGTAATATGTCGCACATTTAATAATATACAAAACTATTTCAAAATTTCAATTTTGTGGGAAAACGCAATCAAAGTTTGATCAATTCATACAGTTTGTATACAAAAAGGCAGTTAAAAGGACCAATACCTTCGCCATCTTTGGGAAGTTTAGCCATCTGTTAAGCTGAACATGTTCTACTTATCAAGCTTATTAATTGTATGAGAAAATCTCTAAAAATGTAAATTTTGAGTTACATCTCTATATTATTAAACGTGCGATGTAGTATATCGAGGGCTTATATTCCATACCCTCTATCTGCACTTTTCACCAAAATGGCATTCTGATATAAAAATCCACCTCAGACTTAACTGTCATCGGTGATATTAATGTTGACCTCTTCTATAGCACTTTACGGAAGATTTTACTATTAAATTGCAGAGTCAGAATTAACATCAGTTATTACAGGTAAGTCCCAGATGGGTTCCAAATTCACAAAGTAGTTTTTGTGAAAATTGCAGATAGAGTCTATTGAATATAAGCCCTCGATATTAAATTCGATATGAATTCCATTCGCAGACCCACAAAGTATTCCTACGTCACTAAACACAGGCATTAATTAATTAACTTAAACAAAAGACCGAAGCGACAAACTTGCCAATTCGCTACTGATTTCTTAAATGCAACACGCACCACCGTATGGCCATACATACAAACACACACGAAAAAGCTACTGCAGTTACACCTTTGCTTACCGCCAAAAGAGCAAGCAAACGTACATATATAGATACATACTCACATTCTCACACCTGCAGCAGCGAATACACATACACAGCTTTAACGTGGTCGCAATTCACTCGGTGGTGGCGTCAGTTTGACCTTCTGCATAAAGATACCCCGCCAGACTATTGGTATTGCAAAAAAAAGGCACCGAAAAGCAGCAAAGAAACAGCAAGAAAACAAAAATAAAAGGTATTACAAAAAACAAGAGCAATACAAAAGCAACACCAATAAAAACCAAAATTAAAATCAGTAAATACTACTGAGCGCGCGCACACTAGCCAAGTGCAACGGCTAAGGCTTCCATGGATCAGCCACGGGCAACCGCAACTGCAAAGAAAAGATTGTGGCCGCGCTGTTGATTGCACTGCTGCTCATTTACTCATTGGTTGGCCGGAGCTGGCGATTCGAAATGCCCAATAAAGCCAATTACAACAAAATAAAAGCAAAGTGGATAAATGGCTTCGATTCGATTTTTAATAAGAAGTAAGGTAAACGGCAAAGAGCAGTAATCAATTTATGTAGACTGCAGTGTTAGTCTTTTGCTCCTACTTCTCACGCTCTCACTCCACATGCTCTCTTGGTATATTTTTGTATGTGTGTATGTACATATGTATCTCAGCAGCAATTTTTAAAAGCTTTTCGTATTGGTTGAGGCCAGTTATGAATTAAATTCAAAGCCAAAGCAAAGTGGTTAGAAAGCCATATACGGTAAGCAAGTTTCTTCCGTTAGTTCTATTGTTGATAGTTCAATATTTTTGGGAATTTTTTTGGAGTCAAGGAAATTTTTTGGAGAATGGTTAGTGATATATACGTATGTGCATTTGTAATTCATTTTCATTTACTTTTAATACAAGTATTATTTGTGGTTTTATTCCTCATCTGGGCCATTCCACTGTGACTGGTGGTACATTTGACTCCAGAATGTAATCAATTGGAAATAAAACCAAACACCTTCTAAGTGCTGTGCAACTATTATTTGCCATTTGTGACTATTTTCAAGCTAGATTTTTTTTGTTGTAAAATATATAATATACGCTTTCGCATTTATTATTAGTTAGGCTGACATAATCTTCATATTATTTCATGTTATTTTCAAATATATAAAATTGTGACTGGTAGGGCAGATCCATATGTGACTTGGTCAAAGTAATTGTGTTGAAGTAAAAGTAGATAACATTTACAGCTTCTTTTTATTTTTTTAAGATTTTTCAACAGATTGATCCAATCTAGTAGTTTAGTAAAATTAATGTTGTTTTCCTCTTTTAGATGGAATTACCCTTCTTCGTTTTATTTCATTTTATGTTTTCATTGTGATTTATTTTACTGTATGTTTAATTTTAATTTAATTATTTTAATTTCAGCTTGTTTTTTGCTATTTTTGTTTAATTTAACTTATATTAATTCATTTAAAGTTAAATCAATTTAACTTAAATTAAAATATTTGTTTAATTTATTTTTTTTTCATATTTAATTTTATTCTGTTTTATTCCATTTAATTTTATTATTTTTTTTAATTTAATTTTATTTTTTTTTATAGATGTTGTTTTAACTTAGCCCAATTTTATTTTGATGGTATGTATACATATTACTATATTTTATTCCATTTCATTTAGTTTACTTTAGTGTACTTATTTAATGAGTTTGTTTGGTTTTAATGTAATTAAATTAAGTATTTGTCAATGTTAACATAAATGTTAACAAGCCACAATAACATTGACAAATACATAGTTTAGGAAGAGCGTGCCTGAAATTATACAAAAAACAAAAAAAGCAGATAAGCAAATAAGCAAATGGAGGTATAGAATTGACAACAACAACCACGCTGTCGAGTTAAATAGCGGCAAATCAGCTGCACTTGATAGTAATTGGCTGAATAAGGAAAATGAATTAGCAACAAGAGTTTACGGGATATAGCTCAGTGGTTAACGCTTCTGACTTTGAACATCGAATACGCAGGTTCGATCCC
>NW_023462531.1:0-5209 GCF_013731165.1 Rhagoletis pomonella
AAATTTCTGAACATACCCTAATTTCATTTAAAGAATTGGCCTGTCGTTCATTTCCGCTATAGCGTATGTAGTGCATATATTTAGCGCAATATTTAACTTCTTCTGGTGAGGCGACATCTACCTCTAGAGTCTTCTAATTGTACGTCTTTGATATGATACCTACGACGGGGTTGATATCTAGACTAGGTTGTATAGAAACTGCCATAAATACCTTTGCTATAAATGGTGGTTTGGTCATGCAACATTGCAAGTTGCTAAAAGCGTTCAAACACAATTTATTTTCGTATTTGGCAATGTTATTGTGGCTTATTAACAGTTTACTTTTAATATTGTTTTGAGCTTTGCACCACGATTATGTTTATTAGAAAAAATTGAAAAAGCAACAAAGTCTAACCGATATGAGTTGTAGCAGCTATTTCGGAGATCACCACATCTCCTCATCACACTTCTTTTTTCTAGACTTCAGCGGATCGAACCGGCGTCATCGATGTGCAAAGTCAGAAGCGTTAACCACTGAGCTATGCACACCCCGTAAACTCTTTTTATCCGACTTACGGCATAACTTTGGACCACGTCAACCGATTTTGACAATTCGTTTTCGCAATGGTAAAATGTCTCACAGGTGGTCTCATACTAATTTGGTCTAGATCCGATCATTGGATCATGAAAAAATTAACGGTACTCCTAAATTCTTATATGAGAATTGAAGTCGGCTGTGTTTTTTGCTTAAAAATTACTTGTTGCTAACTCATTTCCTTATTCAACCTAATACTATCAGGTGCTGCTAATTTGCCGCTATTTAAACTTGACAGCGTGGTCGTTGTTGTCAATTCTATACATTCATATATGCTATAACTTCTACCGCTTAGACTTTGTTGCTTTTTCAATTTTTCCTAATTAACATAATCGTGGTACAAAGCTCAAAACAACATTAGAAGTAACATTTATTTTCTTCACGCTCTTATTTGATCGTTAGGCAATATTTTATTTGAACTTTATAAAAGGCACATAAAATCATTAATTCCAAAAGCCATAAAGAAAGTAATGCAGTATTTAGTGATAACTAGTATATCTGTGTTTTCCTTTTTTCCCAGAAATGTCTTCATTTTGTTTGTATTTTATATACATACGTCGCTGCTAGAACCTTTTTGAGAGACCATTAGTTGGAGAGCATACTAATTTTTGTTTTTTCAACATAACGCTGTTCAATCTTTAGAATTTTCTGGTGAAATCTTTTACCTTATTCATCGCTCATCTGGCCTAAATTTAATGGAAACATATTCAAATGAGCATGCAGATTGTGCAGATTTAATGGACATATTGCAACCCATGGCATGGTAGGCAGACAGAATGGCACTTACTATGTCTTCATAATGTTCACTCTCTATAATTCCAAGAAAATTTTCACACACAAAAGAAAAGCTTGCCAGGGTTTGAAAATGCTGTAAATTTTCCATTTGATTTACTTTTGCTGTGCGTTGACTTCGGCATGTATGATATCGAAAGCAAAGCAACAGCAATTCGGAAAAAAGCAAATGCTTTGGCTGTCGTTTTGCTGTAAAATTTCGAAAGCAACCAGACAGTTAAAAAACAATATGTGAAAGCACAACGACAGCGCAGCGGCAGCAAAGCAACAGCAATTCGACTATCACTTGACCGTGAAACATCAAATTGGCAGAAATATGTATGCATTTACCCTTTAGTTGTACTGCTGACAAGAGGCGACCATAAGCTAACTACGACGATGCATTAGCGATTGTTAGGCAATTCGCTAGCGATTGGTAATCGTCAATTTCACACCAGATAATCGCTAGCGAAAGGTCAAGACAAAGGAATTGATACTGCAAATTTTGTGTGTACTCACTCCTGGCGAGTCAGCGATAATACACCATGCTGCAAAGCTTCATATGCACAGGACATTCAAGCAAATCACAGCACAAGAAAAGTGCTATCACAGCAAATCAAAAGCAGTAAATTCAATTTACTAAATTGTTTTCAATAAACTGCCGACAAAAAAGCAAAATAAAATTTTCAAAGTCACAGCGAAAGCAAATCAGTTTGAATCAAAATCAAAAATTTCAAAGCGAATCAAAAGCAAAAATAGTAGTGCTGTTGCTGCTGTGCTGACAGTTTTTCAAACCCTGAAGCTTGCCATGAATTTTTTTCTAAAAACGTCATTTGTTGTAAAAAAATTGTCCCCAATCAATTCCCGTATTTGTGGACCGAAAAATAATATCTGTTAAAAATAAAATTGAATCATTGTTTCCTTGTATTTGGCCGTTAATTGAAGATTTTATTAATTTTTTTGAGCTCAAGGCCGGGTTGAAATAAAACAATCTATTTTGTTGTCTACCAGGCGCAGCCGAATGTTCCTGATGATGACTTCAGACTAGAGATGTGCACGGGCCGGGCTTTTGTCAGGGGCCCGGCGGCCGCCTGCGTAAGCCCGCGGGTACGGGCCGGAATATTTGCAGTCAGCACGAACTCGTGCGGGCCTGGGCGTTCAGTAAAATTTCATAAAAGCACGAAAAGGCACGAAAAAGCCCGTTGCTAATACTAAAAATTTAGATGAGCTTTTGTTTTTATACAAAAAAAAAATAGTACATATTTAAAACTCTTTTATCAAGAGAAAAGCAAAAAAATAAATATTTGGAAACCGATAGAAAATATATGATACTTAGTAGTTTTGTTTACATACATATCTGTACATAAAATACCTTCCACTTTTTCTACTTCCCAGAAAATATATTATAAAAATCTACAATAAAAGTTGGCTCTTTATTTCCGGGCTGGTGCCGGGCCGGGCCGAGCCGGGCCCCACTAAAATTCTTAACGTGCGGGCTTGTGCGTGTTTTTGAAAGTTGATTTTGCACTCGTGCCGGGTCGAGCCTGAAAATTTAGGCCCGTGCCCATCTCTACTTCAGACTCATGGTGCAATAAAAACAGGTAGAAGCCATGGTGGAATAATAACAAGGTGTTGTCAGTAGCGACGTGTTTGTTGTGATTTTGACGAGATCGGCATGCTTATTTTTATACTACTATTCGTTGGGAAATAGTATCTAAAATACTCCATTTTAGTAATTCGTTTACCGCGATTTTTAAAGAACTTGGTGTTTTCAGAACAATATTAATATTTAAAATAGCTGGATTTGTATAATTTTTGTCCTCAAAAGTAGAAAAATAAAAGATATAGTGGTTATCAATGGAAAAAAACGTACCCGGAAATCGTATGGAAAGGCGCTTTTTTACATTAAATAACTTTTGCTGCATTGTCATAATATTGAGCCAAATGAACTACTGATACACTAGAATAGAGTGGCTGCATGGTTAAATTAGGAATTCGCTTATATTATCGATATTTAAGTTTTTTAATCTATTTAGAAAATCATTTACAGTCTTATAGAAAATTTCCTTATTTTACGGCTTTTACTTTTTTAAAGTCAATATATGTTCCGGCTTATAAGCCTGTAATTATACATTTTTCTAAATTTAATTTAAATAGTATGCACCAACGGATTAAAGGTAGTAAATAATTAGTACCTTTTCTAGTACTTTAAAATGCGTGACCGGAATAGACCTGCCGAAAAAGTGAGGTTAAGTTACTGACAACACCTTGTTATTATTACACCCAAGGCGAATACATATAAGGTGGTATCGATTGAACAAATACAACAATTACTTGTATTTTGTTTTTGCTTTTAGCGGGTCATTGTCAAATTTCAGCTATTCTTCCCCGAATGAAAAAGGGCGACAGAAAATGCAAACACTCATGTTTTCACTCACTCACTCATGAAATTCAAAATTTTGACAATCAAACGCTACTCACAGCTGATGAAACAACACCACCTTATATAAATTCGCCTTGATTACACCATGGGTAGAAGCCAATTTGACGTCAAACCTACAAAAGTCAAAGTTTTCGGGAGAGTAAAAATAAAAATGAGCGTGTGTAAGGAAAAATATAAAATTACATTTCACTGGTTGATACTTTTAAGTAATTTTGAAGTTTATTTTTATTTTCTTTAGTTAAAATTTGTTAACTTGTATGATGTTTTCTGTTTTTGATTTATGAGTTGCACTGTTGTTGGAGGGAGTTTCGGCATAAGGGTCATAGGAACAACACTTGGCATCAAACGTGCCTTTCCTGTACCTCCCGGTGTATTTGTGAAATCTGCTCCTTTAAAATGTTTAACGCACCACAAGGCATTTCGCTGCAGCTCTGCCCCACAGCTGCTTTCGCAACGCTCCTTACGCGAGGGACATTGAAGCACTTTAAAAAATTAGTGGTATCTGCTTTATATTTAACACCACATAAAAAACAACCCTTCAGGTGTTGCATTTTTAACACATACACTAAGTATAAACCGCACAACACTACGAAAATTCAAATGTTAAAATTTGTTATTACCGAACATTCAAAAAAAAAACAACGATATGACATTCAAAGCGTAACGAAATATAGGAAATAAAAGAAAAACAAGTTGAAGTATTTATGTGCCTTGTTCAGACTGAAGTCGAAATATAGACGATATAAAAACAACAAAACAGATTGTTTAATTTCAACCCGACCTTGAGCTCAAAAAAATTAATATAATAAAATTTAATTCAACAATTTATATTGAGCTCGAGGCGGTTTTTTTTTTAATGAAAATTTATTGTGGAAAAGCAACAATAATTTGAAAAAATGGTACAAGTGATAGCTATTTCGGAAATCACCACATTTCCTCATCAGACTTCTTTCAGTAGGATTCGAACCGACGATCCCACTGACTCAGCCAGTTGCCTATGCACCGTGCTAAGTACGCCTTGTAAATTATCGTTTGCTTATTTCCACTATTTTCATTTTTGTTATGCCAACACAATCAAGCGCAGCTATTCCGCTGCAATTCACTTGATCATGTGGTTGTTGGTATTGTTGGTTTTTGCTAATAATTCTATTTGTAGAATGCTTAACTTTTAGGTGTGCTCGTCCTTAAGTTAATTGTTTTTGTTATTTTTCGGCCTTATAACAATTATATTCAACAATTTATATTGAGCTCGAGGCCGTTTTTTTTTAATGAAAATTTATTGTGGAAAAGCAAAAGAAGTCTGATGAGGAAATGTTGTGATTTCCGAAATAGCTATCACTTCTACCATTTTTTCAAATTATTGTTGCTTAAAAAAAAACGGCCTCGAGCTCAATATAAATTGTTGAATATAATTGTTATAA
>NW_023462531.1:15209-18494 GCF_013731165.1 Rhagoletis pomonella
TGGTTACTATGCCCGACAGCTCCGCTTATCTTTGTGAATTCATTTCCATAGCGCGCTCTTACTCCGTTGCTATAGTTGCAAATGCAATTGAATCCATCTTTTTCTTTAAAATATTTAAAATAAAACAATTTTGCTATAAATAAGCATATGATGAGTGCTGTTTAATTCCTTTCCACTTTGTTTTCCTTCATACAGCTGTCTTCGAAAAACAACCGATAGCTGGCAATGCTGCACATGTTCCGCAAGGGTTGCAGCATGGGGATTTTTCGTTCTTCGCAACGTAGATACGAATTACGAAAATTTTGCTTCCATTTGATTAAGATTTACAGATTTTGTGTCTTCAAACTAAAAAACACACCAAGCACCAAACTCAAAATATTCTCGGTTTTAATAAAGAAGAGCACTAAATGTAGTGCGAAAAGCACCAAGTTGGCAACGGTGTGTATACAGCGTGGCGACGAATAACTTACCCAGGTTTTTTCGAGAAATAAAAGGGTCCTTTGTAGATTTTGCGAAAAAAAAGTATTTTATTGTCAATTTTTCACAGATTTTACTTTAGTTATAATAATGAGTTTTAAAATTGTAATCCTTATTTACATTTTCCAGCGGTGTAAACTTTGGGAAACAAATCCATACGGCACGCAAGCTTTCTCAGGTGTATTTTTTCTTAGGCTTTGTATAAAAAGACAAAAAAAAAAAGAAAAACTGTATAC
The DNA here is from genome assembly GCF_013731165.1 of Rhagoletis pomonella. Lineage (NCBI taxonomy): Eukaryota > Metazoa > Arthropoda > Insecta > Diptera > Tephritidae > Rhagoletis > Rhagoletis pomonella. The sequence goes on from NW_023462531.1 coordinate 15,923, forward strand.
GGTTGGTCGAATGAATGGCCGCCCTAGTCAGCAGTGTCTATTCGTTTTCTGAGTACGAGGGCTTAAGTTGGACAAAACGGGGAGTATAAAAGACTAAAAATGAAGCAAATTAGCCCATGATTACAGAAGATCTGGAATGAATTAACTGAGGAACTCTTGCGTGCTGCTTGCGGTTTTCTATCAAAGTGTTTACCGCTGATAAACCCAAAATAAAGGCTAAAATTTAAAAACTAATTAATTAAATTAAAATCTGTGGAAAATTAAGGATAAAATGATTTTTTGCAAAATCTATAAAACCCTTTTTATTTTGGTACATATGTTCTCTTTTAATGTTTGTATTAGTAATGAGAGTCGGAATGCAAGAAATTTTATTACGCTCTTCTACCCCCTTCATGCTGGCTCCTGATGTCACCCCTCATCAAGCACCTACATGTGCCAAGCCGGCTCCTAAGTGCAAAAGGCTCCTGGGAGCCGCTTTGCCCATCTCTGATCTATATCCCGTTCTGCACCTCCAGCATCAGAACATATTCCACGTTTAGGGGAAATAAATTAACAACATTTACTCTCACAACCAGAATTTCAATATCTTATACGTAATTTAGAATTATCCAAAAGACAAACAGAACTTTTAGGTTCAGGAATGAAGCAATGAAAATTTTTGTTATAAAATGTCAACATTACATTTCGTAGAACTGAGGAAACTGGTGCTTTTGGATCACTATACAGTCAAAGCACTAAAAGTAGTTATTTGGTTTATTGCAATGATGTAAATGCATTGTTTGAAAAATTTAGATATAACCATATCCCACATGATTGGCGTCTATTCATCGATGGTTCAACAAAAAGTGAAATTGAAACGTTTATTACATTATTGCAGGGCGCGCTTCCACTCCGCGCGGCCTGGGTTCAAGCCCTGGTCGAAGCAACATCCCAAAAAATTTAGAAAAAAGGGTTTTTCTTAACAACGGTCTCCCCGCGGCAGGCCATGGCAAACCTCCGAGTGTATTTCTGCCATGAAAAACAGTTTTAATAAAAACATGTAAAACTGTATGTCCCTCGCATTTGGCGTCAAAATATGACAGTGAAAACCAGTCTTTATTGGATTGGAGCATGCGCTTTTTCTTGCACTAGAATGAAATAAATGAAATGTAATTCAGAAATTAGAAAATAATTAAATATTTATTTTTATTCCATTATATTTACCGGTATGTCACCCGGCTTCATCTTTTTTTAATTTTGTTTGAAATTTCACAATTGTACTAATAAGCATGGTACAATAATTACAGGCATGGGCGTCGCTACGTATGGGCAGGGGGGGAGGGGTTGAAGTTTACCTTATATGTAGGTATACAATCAATTATTACCGCAGCGACCACAAAAATGCAGTTGCCAATATAGCAGCTCAGTTGCCAGCTTGCAGTTGCCATCTGTAAAACCATTTCAGCCACCCAACTGAAGTTCGGTTGCCATATGCCTAAGTCGGCTCAGCTCGATGTTCTGGTCACATACATAAGTACACATTTTCATGAGTCTATCTCTTCTTATTCTGGTACTTACAAATATCTGACCAAAGTTATAATACCATTTCATGGTCATGAAAGGTATAGTTTTCAGATTCCAAATCGGTGAAGTAGGTAACAAATATAAATTTAAACATTTTCTTAACTTCTCCCAGCGTATCTATTAAAATGTCATTTTCAAAAATGTCATGCATTGTCAGCTGTTGTTTGTTGTTGTGTTTCTGCAGCATATTTTTAATACTGTATAATCCTGCGTTGTATGAAAATGTTTATAGATTTTCAATTAGATAAATGTTTAATAAATTTTACTATAGTTGGAGCTTGCAAAATTCCGAAAATCTCTTCCCGTATATACAATGTAAATAATAATGCTGAATATGTCGCATGTGTTCCTTTTGTTGACATGCACAAATTTGATGCATGATTTGACTTGAATTTATTCGGCAGTGTCTTCATATATCACTTTCAAACATGTATAAGCGGCATGATATAAACTGGCACTTGCATGATGTGTTACATGTCGCTATGTTTTGTAGTTCAGGCCTTTAGTATCTATATATAATCGCTCAGTCATACGACTTAGTTAGGCCGATCTGTAGCAGCCACAGAATTGAGCTATATATCAAACTAAAGTGCAAGCTGCAGTTGCAGTTGACCGTGTTTGTCAAAAAAGTAAAAAGCGGCAGAAAAGTCGATAATGAGTAATATAATCTATTGAAAAATATTAACCATATTTCCGTGCAATTGAGATTCGGAAAAGTTATTAGGTATTATTCATAGTTTTGAAATATATTTCACGAAAGCAAAAAATAAAAATAGCTGAGATTACACATTTTTGTATGCGATTTTTAAAATGAACGATCCAAGATTAGCCGGTATCTATATATATAAAAAGAAGTTACATTTCCTTGGTAATCTTATAACTCAAGAACCGCCGAACCGATTCCTACGGTTTTGCATTCGTTGGAAAGGGCTCGGGCTCCGTGATTTTTAAAAAATAACTAGGGTCTCGAGATATAGACCAAAACGTGGACCTGGGTAACCTTGGGTGT
>NW_023462532.1:0-18476 GCF_013731165.1 Rhagoletis pomonella
CATACCTTTGCGCCATGTCACAGATCATTTCTGACCAAGTCCGCCCTCTGGAAGGTAAAAAGTGAAATGACAGCCGACTGGTCCAGATACAACCACCGATACAAGCAAGTCAATTCCAACAGAACACCCCTCAAACTTCCATGCAGTACAAACACTAAGGCAAACAAAATATACACTAGATTTCGACTGGAGCACACCAGGGTTGTTGCGAATATTCGCATTCGCAACCGCGGAGCTTCCGCATTAATTTTAACATTCGCATTCGCTTTCGCATTCGCAAAAATCAATGCGGATCTTTTGCGAATGCGAATATTGAAGGGACTGAAAATTGCAGTTATTTTTTTTACGAGTTAAACTTGGCCAAATATTTTTTATTCCGAAATAAACATCCTATCCGGATAATAAACAAACGGCTTATCCAAATTAAACAAGTTTGGTATCAATGAAAGAGGACTGAAATAGCTTTAACACTGAAATGTCGAAATATTTCAATAAAAAATGTTAATTAATTACCATAGAACAAACATTGGGTCAGGTATGTATTTAAATGAATTTCTTTAGTATTAAGTTATAAAAAAATTTAAATAGAGGTGGTAACCTTCATTCGTTATTTCTGTTTAAAAGCTATTTCAGTCCTCTTTAATAAGATACCAAATTTGTTTAATTTGGATATTTGGTTATTTTCGGTCCCTGGAATATTGTGCAAGTGCACAGACGTATATCGAACCAGTCACAGAAGAAAGCATTAAAAATGAGTTACAAAAACTAAAATCGAAAAACTCTGATGACGTGACAGTTTCTCCAAATTCCGAAACAACCAAAAGAATGAGAATAAAGAATTCTTTGGAAAAAACGGTGTCTAAACCAGGGAATGGCATTGGGTGATCGTCAACTCTTCATACTCATTCCATACCGCTGCTTTGTATGACTGAGCAGCGGCGTTGGTTTAGTAGTATCGATACCTAAACGAAATTAGAGGATGGCTGAACACGAGCGCATTGCGTGCTGTCTTGCAAATACAGCCACCACAAGTGAACGATGCTTATAACTGCTCATACTGATATTGACTTCGGCAAATCTGTACTCTGAATGATCGTCCACGAAACCAGCAAACGTGGCAGTTGAACGGCTCCGAAAACATGAGAGTCATCATTTGTTGCAGAAGTCGTTTGACTTATTGCTGAAAATCATCTGACTTGTTGCTGAAAGAGATTTGACTTGCTGCTGAAAATCATCTGACTTGTTGCTGAAAATCATCTGACTTGTTGCTGAAAATCATCTGACTTGTTGCTGAAATAACGACGAATGTGGTAAAGGGCAATTTATCGTCTCGTATGCATGTATGTATGTATTTATATGCTTCATTTCAAACAAGCAAGTGTCTTCGAATGTTTTTGAACTACAGTATCATCACTTCGGCAACACGTCAAACGCGCCTTCAGCAACAAACCAAAGGCGGCGGTTTGACTTCTGCAACAAATCAAGTTAGCTAACTGCGGCATCTTGCCTTCGCCAGTCTTTCACATAAGCTGTCATGCTTTCGGCAACCGTCCAAAGCAGTATCGTGCTTTTGGCAGTCGATCAAATACGGCGGTTGCTGGTTTTGTGCACGATCATTCGGAGTACAGATTTGCCGAAGTCAATATCAGTATGAGCTGTTATAAGCATCGTTCACTTGTGGTGGCTGTATTTGCAAGACAGCACGCTTTACGGTGGTGTTCGTTCATCCTCCGTTTTTAACGTGAGTAGGCTTAAAGTCACAAAAACAGCACCCTTTGCCAATGTCTGGTCTAAACAACGATTGTGCCATGATGCTAGATTGTGAAGATGAAAGTCAGGAGGATACATCCGACAATTGCAGCCCCGATGATTCTCAAAAAGTAACTATTGCACCGCAATAAAAGTAAATAAATATAACTGAAAGTCCTCTAAACTGGTGCAGTGTCAGTCAAAAAGAATTTACAATTTTGCCAATTTTCAAGTTTTTCAAGTTTTGTCGCCTCGAGCGCATAGTTATATAGAGGAGCAGGTTTGATTTACGACCCTTCGAAAGGTTTTTTAATATAATCCAACGGTTTTTATCCTCCATTCCCGCCCATCCGCACGAGGGGCGCAGTCCGCATGACGTATGGAACCAGTATTTTCCAGGAACAAAAAATAACTGTTATCTCGAATTTGGAAATTGAAAACGTTGCCCGAATTCTGAAATTTAACGAAAACGTTGTTTCATAACAGTTATTAAAGGAGAAATATTTTTTCCGTTGCCGAAATTTCGTAACGTTTACTTTTCAAGTTGCTTGATAACTGTTATTGCCCGACGTTTATTTTTTACGTTGCTTGATAACAGCTACTGCCCGATGTTTATTTTTACGTTACCGGATAAGAGTTATTTCACTCTCTCACTTTTATTTCATCATCTTTATCTTGTTCTCCATCTCCATCTTCATCAATATCCTAATCTTACAACGTTTAACAGGCGACGTAAAAAATAAACGTTGTAAAAAAACTTATCAAGCAAAGTAAAAAATAAACGTTGGGAAATAACTCTTATCGGCAACGGAACAAAAATATTTCTCCGGCATAACAGTTATAAGGTAACGTAAAAAATAAACGTTGGGCTATAACTCTTATCAACGAAATAAAAAATATTTCTCATCTAATAACTGTTATGGAGCAACGTTTTTGCGATAAAACTTATAACTGTTATGTCCCTGGTATTTTAAATTTTTCCGCCGAGTCAAGATAGGCAGGAGATCTAAAACTGTTCAGCTACAGAACTAAATTCATCAGCCGATTTTATGTCTTTATTTTAATGATTCATTTATTCGGAGAGGACAGTATCGATTTCTTAATGCTGAAAAGCGGATCTGATATATCAAACGTGCTGGAATGAGAGTTAAAATCCTGGCATAAGCAACGGAGTGGGTCGTGCAATTCAAAATTACTAAGTATAATGTTCCAATTTTTCAATTCAAGTACTAAAAAAAAATTCAGTCTTATCATGAGTTTAATTTTCCCCGAACCGGTTCACTTTTCACTTTAGGTTTTCATGTACATATTTACTATGGGCGGAATACAAATTTTCGGCAGAATTTTTTTTTCGGGCAAAACTCAGGATAAGGCAGATTATTAAAAATTATTAAACCTTTCTTTTTTTATTTACTTAAATAAATCACCCTATTTACCCATCCAAATTATTTCTTGAAAATACATGACATCCGCATTCGCATTCGCATCCGCGGATGTTAGCTTTTAAACATCCGCATTCGGATTCGCATCCGCGGATGTATAAAATTCCACATTCGCAACATCCCTGGAGCACACCATCGTCACACACAGCTTTATACTCAATAGAGAATCCCAGCCCACTTGTCATTTCTCCAACAGCTCTCCACTCACTATCCAACATATCCTTCTCAACTGCCCCGGACTAACATCTACCTATAACAAGTTTTTCAATAGTGTTTCACCCTACGTCCTCCTATCCAACCCTACAGATAATCATGTAAATATAATATTTAATTTTTTTAAGGAACTAGACATCCAATTTTAAATTCCATAGATCCTACTAAATACGATTCTATTGTAATTAATTACCCCTAATAATGTAATAATAGCCGATAGGCTACGTTGCTCGTGCTTTTACTTTATTTATTGTAAATTTTTATAATAAATAAATAATAATAATAATAATAATTTTAAGCCGCTCGGCGCTTTGCTCGACCTTAATCAAGTGATTTGTATCCTTAAAAAACTAAAAAATTGTAAACACAATATTAAATTTAAACATCAACATTTTCTTCAAAAAAAAAAATACGGTTTAGAAGATATTTAACATTTAATGGGTAAAATTGTGGTAAATTGACTCTAGTATGGCACTTTAAAGCAAGACTTCAGATTACTTCAAAATATCCAAACCTCAACTGTAAGAAATGGATACATTGAATAGGTTCCTTTAATAATAACAGAAAAAACAAGTTACAGTGTATGCCGTTTAGCTGTCTATCGCTTAGGTGCATTTTCTGCTTACATGCACAATTTTGCCAAAATACTGCTTCATGAAATGGATTTTGCAACCTTTTTCCGTTTAAAGCCATGTTTTTGAGTAAGTTTTCTTCATTTTTTTTTTTTAATTAAAACTTACCATGATTTAACAAGCAATAAACTGGAAAAAAATCAAAAATACTTATATCGTAATATCTACTCCATAAACCTGACCAGAAAGGTGCCTGTAACATTAAATGTTAAATATCTTCGAAACCGTACATTTTTAAAGGAAATGTATTATAATTTACTTTAAAGTCAATCAAATTACCTTTCATCTGATGGTAAACTTACAGCTTTAGATAGAATCAGTCGTAAGCTAAAGCAGAAATAAATAATATAAAAAAAACTTTTTAATATACAACGCTTTTATAAATGGACTAAAAAGTTGAAAATAATACTTCTCAGTCCCATAGAATTTGCGCTTACATGCGCTCCACGCTTTTCATTTTCAATTTCATAGATTGTTTATAATGACTTTTGCTAAAATTTCAAAATCAAAAGTTATCAAAACAAATTCTATGGGACTGAGAAATATTATTTTCTACTTTTTAGTCCATTTATAAAAGCGTGGTATATTAAAAAGTTTTTTTTATATTATTTATTTTCTACTTTTTAGTCCTGTCTGAATAAAATTTTGCAATAGATATTAAAATAATTCAACGATATTAATAGAAAGGTGCACACACATGCATTTACATATGTATGTACATACAAACGAGCACCAATTAATTTTATTTAAAGAATGACGTGTCGTCTATTTCCGCTGTAGCAAACGTAGTACATAGGGTGGCATCTAGATGTCATCTACCTCGCCCTATTCACTACAGCTATCGCCCTATGTACTACTTCACTACAGATGTCGCCCTATGCACTATGATTTTTTATAGGAACACACAACATTGAAAGTTTCTGGAACACAACATTGCAAGTTGATAAAAGCGTTGTAAAAATATCGTATTTTCTCGAAAAATTGTCGTTACTTCAAACTCCAGGGCACTTTTGGCACGTGAAGGCATATTCCGATTGGGCTCAAACTTTAACAATTGTATTTTTATCACTGAGTAGTATATTTCTAGATGTAAGCTCCTGTAAATATCGAGAGTATTTTTTAAAACCACTCTAATATAGACTGTTCGTATGAATACGGCTCTAATATATACTCTTCGTATGAATAAGCTCACACTAAAGTTATGAGTGTAGGGTTGCCAGACGTACTGCTTTTGGGAGTAAACGTAATCCTTTTTATTACAATTTACTACCTTGTACTTAGGGATGCAAATTTTCAGAGCCAACATCGATACATCGATATTTCGATGTATCGTAAACACTAACATCGTTGTCGAAAAAAATCGCCCCAAAACTATCGATACATCGATATTTTCCGATGTTTCTCTTTTTTAATAAGTATGTTACAGGTACTTCATGATTTGCAGGTTTTTACAAGAAGCTGTTAACGTACGCCACCTTCCATAAGGTTTATTAATGGCGAAAACCGCTTTACCTGTAAAACCTGCAAATCCTGAAATACCTGGAACTAACTTAATGCTTCTTAAAATTGTAAGAAAAACCTAGTGTCCATCTAAACTGCTACACTGTTAACATTTCAATGGGTGGTTTCTTGAATTTAATTAGATTTCCTTCCAATGTCATAATAGATTTGCTGTTTACGAGCAGATAATACTTACACTCACCTTAAGTCGTGTTGAAATACTGTAACTACGTCATGGAAATCGCCTATGTACAACGTTGCCAATTGCTTTTACTAAGTGCAGGGCTGCCATTACCCGTAATACGCTTACCCAAAGGGCTCTGTCCCACGGTCAGTAATTATCACGATATTTGGATCGCGATCCATATTGATGGATCGCGCACGAATGCTACATGTTCAATATTTAGCGCGTCAGTATTTCCATATTTTTTTTTGCTGAACGCTTATTATGACGCAAGAAAATATTTTTATTTTGTACGTATAATTTACAGATAATGCATTTATTATTTATGACAATTATTTTAAGATTTGTTCAATTTGTTTTGAAAGATTTTAAGCCCCGAGAGTGAAGGCAGAGCCGATGTTTACATTATGAGAGTAAAAGATGTACTAAAGAAATGTATGGATCGCGTTATATTTATTGACGGTATACCGATCCGCGATCCAGATTTCAAAATTTCTAGAAATTTTGCGATATGGATCACGATCCATCAATACTGCATACTACACCGTCAATAAATATCGCGATACTTGGATCACGTCAATAAATAGTGACCGTGTGACAGAGCCCAAAGAATATTACATAAAGATGTGAACGCAATGGCAATTTTGAAACGAAACTAAAGTCGATGTTTAAAACATCGTTAAAATTGACATCGATATATCGCCAATTTTACGATGTTGAGTAATTTTCAAATATCGATGGTAAACATCGGTTTTTTGGCCGATGTTATCGATGTTTCAGAAACATCGATGCATCGTTTGCATCCCTACTTGTACTCCAAAAAGAAAAACAACTGGAAATGTACTCCTTTATTAGTTTTGTACTTCTTTTGTACTCCTTTTTCTAGCTATTAATATTTTATACAGCGAGTAAAATAATATCTGTCACACAGTTTTTTTTTAATAAAACGGATTTTTATAGATTTTGCGAAAAAGAAGTTTATTGTTAATGATCCTCAGATTTTACTTAAACTTTATTAATTCGTTTTTAAATTTTAACCTTCATTTGGGTTTACCGGCGCTAAACACTTTGAGAGAAAAGCGCAAGTAAAAAAAGTAGTTTATTGTTAATTGTCTACATTTTGGTTAAATTTTATTAACTAGTTTTTTAATTTTTACCTTCATTTGGGTTTACCAGCGGGTTTGGGAGAAAAGCGCAAGCGGCACGCAAGTCTTTGTCGGTTAATTTATTACATATCTTCTGTAACCATAAGCTAATTTCCCCAATTCGGGTCCAACATAAGGCATCATACTCAGCAATAGAAAAGACTCGGAACTCGTGACTAAGGAAGGCCAACCCTATACAGTTTTTTTATACAAAGTCTAAGCAAAAATACACCTGAAAAAGACGTACGTGCCGCATGTACTTATCTCCCAAAGCTGACAAATGCAAATAAGGATTAAAATTTTAAAACTAGTTAATAAAATTAAAGTAAAATATTTACAAAGTTAACAAAAAATACTTTTTTTTTGCAAAATCTATAAAGGAACCTTTTATTTTTCACAAAACCTCTGCGACAGTTATTATTTTACGCCCTGTACTTTGCAATTCAAATTGTGGCAAACACTACTTAGTAAGCAAAGTTAAGTGTGATAGTGAAAAGATGTAAGCATGGTCGTAGCTAGGTAGGTGCAGGGCGCTCGGGTATAAAAATCAGAAAAATATCAAATTAATTATAAGGCTTAAATTAAAAAAAATGGCCATACATTCAGGAAATGTCTAGAATTCTTTTGTAGAATTTAGTTGGGGAAACTTTCCTATAAGGGCGGTAATTGAAGAGGCGGTGAGCGAAGGGGCATCTCCAACTCCCCTTTTTGGAGAAGGCATGAATCGCCATTGACAAAAATGCAACCCCCGACCACATAGGCCTCCTATGTTCCCTAGAAACCCCTTGGAAAAATCGCCATAAATCACAATATTCACTTACGTCCACAGTATTTTTGCGTAGAATTCCTTCCTGCGTAGGCGGCCTTTGGCCGCGCTTAGGGTTTGTAACCCTTACTACGTAGAATTATCCTTTCTTGTTGCCGAAGAAGAGAGGAGAAACCCCTCTTCTTTTGTCAAAAGTGTATAACATTTCATGTGGCACCTCTTCTGTTAGCAAGGGTATATAAAATGTCCCGTGCAAATGAATATTCAGCAGTTTTCAAGCGAAAAAACGCAAGTGAAAATTGTGTCTTTTGGCCATTTTTTAAGGAGTCCCTAGGGAACCATAGGGGGCCGAGGTAGTCGCGAGTATCAGTTTTATCAATGGCGGTGCATGCCCTCTCCAAAAAGGTCGTTTGGAGGTGCCACGCCTACTTCCCCTTCGATCACCATCTCTTTAACGACCGCCCTTACTGGAAAGCCAACCCATTTAGTTATTTATTTTTAATTTGTAACAATAAATTTCACAACAAATTAAAAAAAAAATGTACTCCTTTTTTATGTCTTGTACTGCTTTTTTTCTATCGAAAATATAAATGTACTCCTTTCTCCGTTTCAACATCTGGCAACCCTATATGAGTGTTAATAAATTACTGTTATCCGTTCACATGCTTCTATCGGAGTGAATGCTTGAATACCTCTTGACGTGATATGCTGGTATTATAATTTTTCTGAGAGGTGGAGAAATTATTTAAATTTTCATTGGTTAATTTTAGTAGGATTGTATGTCCTCTCCCTATGTTTAAAACTTCATCGCATTCCAATTTGGGGTTTATTAAATATGGCTTAAATACGGGGCCGTAAAAAAAAATTCGCTCCTAAGTATGAACACTTAGATAGATTGGTTGTTGCACCATCAAACGTAATACAGTACACTTTTGCACCGGTACAATTCAGCATGAAGAGCAATTCTGGCAACAAGGTGGCACGTTGCTCTCCCCTTAAAGACCGTATTAAATAATAGCCAATTGGAACTTTCCAATGCTCATTTAAGGAGACAATCATTATAACTAGTGCATTATTTGCAGCAGGAGCCGAGTCCCCCTCTGTAGAGCAGTCCAACGTACCTACGTTGACACATCCTTTAAATCCCAGTCGATTGTATATTCTCTTCTCCCTAATTGCCATTTTGTCAAATACCATGTTAATTATGACGGCCTTTGATCCTTTCGCACGCATGCCAATGGCATCTAGTACTTAAATTAGGAATCCTGGTGATCCATCAATATTTTGGTACCATTTGCGAATGAATAGTCGAAGGATGTGATAGCATATTTCTACACGTTTTGCGGACATAGCGATAAGTTTTTGGGGAATCAAAATTTTGCAAAGCTTCTTATTTCTTTGGTATACCACTTCGACCCCTTCACTTTTCGTGATACCATCGCTTTAACATTTTCCGGTAAAATACCATATTTCAAGGTTAAGATGTAAATAAGTTACTTGTTTTACATGAAATGGGATGAACTCTACCATCACCATTTCTGTCTCTGTATGTAATAAATTTTTTTATTATTAATTCTTCCAGGCAAGTAACTCGGCCTTTTAAATAACTTTGTTTTTGTCGCGGAGAGCTTTAATAATCTTATTTTTCTCCCCAAAATGATCGTTTCACAAAGGATATAATACGGCTGGCCCGTCTTGGTGTTGCGACAGCAGGTGTATTTATTTCAGAAATAAAACAAGGTTACGCAAAACATATTTTGTTTACAGAAGGAGTTCTTTCAATGCTTTTTATTATAAAATTAAAAATAAAATAGCCATGAAACCTTTCCAAATACTTAAAAATATTACCTTAAGGTTGTCCCGGCCGTGAATTTTCAGTGTTCAAATTTTGAATTTATCCGCCTGTTACTATTTTTCTTAATCTACATTCAAAAGTACCAGATATACCTACGAGTAGCGTTGCCGATCGTCACTTTACCCTAAAAAATCATCATTTTGACCAAAAAATCTTCAAATTTTTGTTTATTGTATTTTTTTAACAAAATAAAAAATACAAAGGATTTACATACAATGAGGCGTATGCATAGAAACTAAGAAATTTAGTTTTCTTAAAATTGCATTCCTTTAACTTAAATTTATTTGAAGAAATTGAGTAAAAGGTCTGAAATTTTAAGAAAAAACATTTGCTTAGGTTTTATGCATACGGCCAAACAAATATGACCACACATTACAAAAGCAAATGCAACCCACATTGCATATGGGTTAATAAAAGTGGATTGCAATTGTTGTTGGGGTGTGTTATACGAAAAACAAAAATTTCAAAACCAATAACTTACTAAAAAATTGTTTATTATAGCTTAAAATTATTGTAATCAATAGAGGTAAATATGTTGTACAAAAACACATAAACAGAAGTTCACAAAAGTTGATATAAAACTATTCATCCATTTAAATAGTTAACTTTTTAATGCGCATGTTTATTTTACGAGGAGAAAGCATCCTAAGCCTAACCCCGTCAGTGTGAGACTTTAATCCAAGCTGAACTTCCGACCGTCATGTACCGTTCCCCTCCCTGTACCACCGCCAAGGATTTCGTCGGGATTACAACACTGTGTGACTGATAAGGTTATAGATCTATTCACTTTTTCTTCTTCTTATTTGACGCTGTAACCGCCAAAGCGATTTTGGCCGAGTTCAACAAAGCACGCCCGTCGCCAACGCGTAAAGGCCCGTAAATCTTCCGCAAAAGCTTTCTCTCCAAGAGCCACCTCATCATCCATGCTTCTGTGCCATATACCAGCACGGGCATGATGAGTTACTTATAGAGTGTGGGTTTCGTTCGTCGAAAGAGGACTTTACTCCTGAATAGCCTACTCAGTCCAAAGTAGTACTTGTTGGCAAAAGTGATTCTGCGTTGGATTTCCATGCTAACATTATTACCGGTGTCCATCCTTTTCTCGCGGGTTTTTTACAAGATTTGGCGTATTGTGAATACCTGGTCTATGGTGGATTTGCCAGGTCGAGAGCCATACTGATAAGGCCCAATCAGTTCATTGACGGTTGTATTCAGTCTTTCACACAATACATTCGATAAGACCTTGCAACCTATGCTTAGAAGGCTGATCCCGTGGTAGCTGACACGCATGGCGGAGTTGGGCAGAGCGCACTTGAATTCCAGTCGTCGGGCATGCACCTTATTAGCTCCGTGCCATCGTAGTTGAATAGCTCAGCAGACAGGCCGTCAGCTCAAGTAGAGTCGTTACTTTTTAACAGCATAATCGCTATTCGTACCTCATCATAGTCAGGCGCTGGGATATCGACTCCATCGGCATCGACTGGGGACTCAGGTTCGTCTTCTCAACTTCCTTCATTGCATCTGCCATTCAAAAGGGTCGAAAAGTGTTCCCTCCGTAATCTGAGTACGTTCTGGACATCGGTCACTAGGTCGCCATGGTTGTTTCCACAGGAGTCTTGAAACCTTCCGTAAGTCGCTCAACTCTCTGCTAAAAATTTTCTGTCGGCCAGCATTTCAAACATTTTTCTCTGCAACTTCTGGATGCTCCTCATCGTACCAGTAATGAGCGGGAAATGTGGTTCCTCTGCTCGCGTCTGTCGGTTTGTTGAGGAGTGCTCTCTCACAGAAGGTGTGAGAGTCGAGCGGCGAATCCATATTCCGTCTGTTTTGATTGCAGCTTTTCGACGTTGAACTTTGCTTGCATTATTGGGGGCCCTTTTTTTGCTGCACCGAGGAGGGGTCGTATATTGGCTGCATCAATATAGTGGTGCGAGTCGATGTTTGGCTCTCGGAGTGTATGTTAATCAAAAACACTGGAAGTGTACCTTCCAGCTATCTCAACAAGCTCGATTTGGTTTCCCGTTTTTCGATCTGGAGACACCTATGTAGCTTGATGGATCTTTTTATGCTAGAACACAGTACTACATACTGCCAAGTTTCGGGCCCCGGCGAAGTCGATCAGACTCAGCGCGCTGTTTCTATGTGGAGGCTGAATTTTCCGTCACTCTCGCCAAAGATTCCTTCGTTGCCCACCTTGGCATTTAATTCGCCAAGCACGATTTTTATAGGTGTCAGGGGCTGCGCTAATTCCCAGTCGGAAAAATACAGTGCATTGCATGCGTGATAAATAGTGTAATGTATTTCTTATGAGTTCTCGATTCTATTACTGTCAACTATGTAATCAGCATTTTAGTGTATCCAAAAGGTCCCAAAAATTTCATGTTAAATCGCATTAATTTCTCGATACTAGGTGATGCAAAATTGAATGCCCCACTTTTCTTAGGACATCGCCGTGGGGGAAAAATGCATTTCCGAATGTGAAAAGGGTTGTTTTACTGTATATTTTTTCGATAACTATACATTACATTTTCCTACTGGGTATGTACGCTTTAAGTTAAGAGATCCTTGGATGCCTCGTCCTTCTCTTCCATCGGGCCATTGGCACATATGAGCAAGATGTTGAAGAATCTCGCTTTGATGCGGATTGTGGATAGACGTTCGTCCACTATAGTGAACGCCGGCCTCTCTCCCACCAAGAATCCAACACCGACTTGCGCTCCTTTACGTGGCAACTGTAGTAGACGTCGCAAGGCCCCACGCTTACCTTCCTCGCCCCGTCCATCGCATTTCATGTATGGCGGTGACGTCAGCCTTTATTTTCCCTAGGACATCAACCAGCCGGGCAGAGGCACCTTCCCGATTAAGGGTTCGGATATTCCAGGTGCATACCCTCAAATCATAATCTTTCCTATGTTTGCCGTGATCGTCATCAAAAGAAAGGGATATCATTCGAGGCATGTGTTTTTTTTTTCATTGGGCAGGGTTTTAACGTGGCCGAACTCAAACCCAGCTCCCAAACGGGTGTTTGGTCGGTACCCAGAGGATTCATGGATATAAATATCCGGACGTAGTGAGCTGCGATTTGAACCGTAAGCACACGAATTTCTTCTGGCTACTCCCAGGTGAATGGCAGTCAAAAGCTTTGCAGTACTGGGTAATGTACAAAACATTCATTGTCAAAGGCGAATATCTCACCTAAACCCTGATGTATTTTTTAAATTCATAGCTCTACATACATGTATAGTAGGGCTGTGCGATTATTCGATTACTCGAGCAAGTTGGTTAATCAATTATTCGGTTAATCAATTACTCGAGTAATCAAGATTTTGATTACTCAAAACGATGATTAATCGAGTTACTTGAAATATGATTACTCAAAAAAAGAATTTTTCTCGTTTGCTTTGGAAAATGCTTATTTTCTTTTTTACATTCTGTATATGAAAAAAATTTTTTGTTTTAATATTTGAAAACAGAAACGTTGTTTTCAAGGTATCAAGGAACTTTAGCTACTTTATACATATGTCAAGAGTTGAAATGTTGATTACTCATTTTACTCGAAATGTTGATTAATCATAAAGCAAATTACTCAAATATTTTTGTTTTTGGTTAATCAAAAATCTTGATTACTCGAGTAACTGACCTTTTGAGTAATCATAATTTCCAATGAATCGAATAATTGAGTTATTTACTTTATGATTAATTAAAATTTTGAGTAATCAATTAATCGCACAGCCCTAATGTATAGTAAACCAAATAGCCGGACCAGATGTTATTCAAAATAAAAAATGTTAAAAAATAAACTTTTCCGTATACTCTGTAATATTCCTCCGCAATTTTGTAAGCTAAACTAACAATTTATAATTGTGGTTTGCAGCGTAATAACTTCTCTTAAATTATATACATACGTATGTATAAATATGAGGACGTAGTGAACATTTTGAGTATGCAGATTTTTTACGCTGGTATATTGATTTATGCTAAATATATTACTTGATTTTGTTTTGTAACACCGTGTAATAAATAAAAAATTCATTAAGGGCCATCAACTTGTCTATAATTTAAAATAGATATATTATCAGCCTCTACTATGTTATTTTTGTTATAGAAATCTATGTGCGCTATGTGTTTTGTGCAATCTGCTCTAATTACCCTGTAGTCAAATGTACTAGTTGTAAACTACCTCACAACTAGTACGAACCGCATGCCCAACTAGTCAGCCAACTATCTTTTTTCCGTGCAATCAACTGGTATTTTTAACATGGGGATGTCCTACGAGATGGCAATTTGTC
Source organism: Rhagoletis pomonella (assembly GCF_013731165.1). Taxonomy (NCBI): domain Eukaryota; kingdom Metazoa; phylum Arthropoda; class Insecta; order Diptera; family Tephritidae; genus Rhagoletis; species Rhagoletis pomonella. Next base: position 13,776 of record NW_023462532.1, read on the forward strand.
AGATTTCGGTCAAAAATATACCATTCTCATACTAGTTCAAAATAAAAATAAACAAATAAAGTGAATTCATGAATCTATACATATAATAAAATTGTAACAGGTCGATGTCTGTACATTATAGATATTAAAGAAAAATTAATGTGGGGGGTCTTTTTTAAAGCACCATAAGCCAAATCAACCATTTTTAGAATTTTTGTCTGTCTGTCTGTCTGTCTGTCTGTCTGTCTGTCTGTCTGTCTGTATGTTTGTTCGCGCATCACTCGAGAACGAATGCATGGATTTGAATGCAGTTTTCACCGATGCATTGCTAGAGGTCTAACTTAAAATTTAGGAAGAAAAAAAATTAGAGAGTTGCCACCTGTTTGAAAATTGGAGTTTAAGTAAATTGATAAGAAAAAATTAATATTGCAATATGGGCGTCAAAAGAAAGAGAATGAAGAAGGCTTACAGCCAAAAATATTTTTTTAGAGTTGCCACCTGTTTAAAAATTTACATTAAATTTAATTTATAAGATAAGTTGAATATTGCAATATGGGTATCAAACTGAAAGGGTTTAGGAAATTATATTGCCGAAAATATTTTTAGGGGGGCTGCCACCTGTTTGAAAAATTGTATTGTATTAAATTGATAAAATAAATGAAATCTATATCTACATCTATAAATCTATACATATAATAAAATTGTAACAGGTCGATGTCTGTACATTATAGATATTAAAGAAAAATTAATGTGGGGGGGTCTTTATTAGAGCACCAGAAGCAAAATCAACCATTTTTAGATTTTTTGTCTGTCTGTCTGTTTGTCTGTCTGTATGTTTGTTCGCGCATCACTCGAAAACGAATGCATGGATTTGAATGCAGTTTCCACCGAAGTATTGCTAGAGGTCTAACTTAAAATATAGGAAGAAAAAAATTAGAGAGTTGCCACCTGTTTGAAAATCGGAGTTTAAGTAAATTGATAAGAAAAAATGAATATTGCAATATGGGCGTCAAAAGAACGAGGCTAAAGAAGGCTTACAGCCAAAAATATTTTTTAGAGTTGGCACCTGTTTGAAAATTTACATTTAATTTAATTTATGAGATAAATTGAATATTGCAATATGGGTATCAAACTGAAGGGGTTTAGGAGATTTTATTGCCGAAAATGGTTTTAGGAAGGGCTGCCACCTGTTTGAAAAATTTTATTGTATTAAATTGATAAAATAAATGAAATCTATATCTACATCTAGATATACATATAATAAAATTGTAACAGGTCGATGTCTGTACCTTATAGATATTAAAGAAAAATTAATATGGTCGGTTTTTATTAAAGCCACAGAAGCCAAATAAACAATTCTTAGAATTTTTGAATATCTGTCTGTCTGTATATTTGTACGCGCATCAGTCGCAAGCATGGAATTGAATGCAGTTTTCACCGTTGTATCGCTAGAGATTTAGCTTCCAATATAGAAGAAAAAATTATAGAGTTGCCTGTGTTTAAAATTTCAGTTTAGGTCAATTGATACGGTAATGTGAATACTGCAATATGGCTGTTAAATGAAAGAAATTTACAAAGGCCTACAGCTGAAAATATGTTTGTGGAAGGTTGCCACCTATTTGAAAACTTTAATTTAATATAATTGATAGCATAAATTAAATATTGCAATATTGGCATCAAACTAAAGACGATAGGAAATTTTAATCCTGAAAATATTTTTAGGGGATTTGCCAACTGATTGAAAGATTGTATTCATTGCAATTTGTAAAATAAATTAAATATTGCAATACGAATATTAAACTAAAGAGGATTAGGAAGCTTACTTTTGAAAATATTCTTGAAGCGGGTTGCCACTTATTTGAAAACTTTAATTCAGTTAAATTTACTATATAAACTAAGTGTTGCCATATGGGTATCAAACGAGAGTACTTGAGAATAATAAAATTGCAACAGGCCGATATCTGTACATAATAGATGATAAAGAAAAATTAATAGGGGGTTTATTAGATCAACAGAAGCCAAATCTAAAATTTCGGTATGTTTGTCTGTATGTTTGCAAGCGCATCACGCAAAAGCTAATGTATGGAATTAAATGCAGTTTTGCTAGAGCTCTAATTGAAAATATAGAATCCATTTTTTTTTTGTTTTAGTTTATCGTCGATCATTATTCCTAGGTATTTGAACGTATTAACTTTTTCCAGTGCGTCGTTGTTTATATTTAGAGTTAGCAACGCTCCGTTCTCAAAATTTCGCCTTGATATAACCACAAACTTAATTTTTTTTTATTTCTGTTTGGAAGGGTTTTCGCTAAAAAAAATTTAAACTTTTCGTTGTTGCTGCCAAAAAAATTAAGAAATCTGAGACGTTACGTTTTACAATTTCATACAGTTCTCTTTACAATGCATTTCACTAAACTACTAAACGGCTGCATCGACTTGGTTCATATTTGGCAACACGTTGAAAATAAATATTCTGACCAAAAATTTACTCGGTATTTAGCTCGGGATATTCCTAAAATTCTTATACAGACTAAAACGTAAAAAACCAATATATCACTAAAACCAATTACGCTGGGGAACTGAAACTTAGCACTGATGCATATATTGCAAATGCATTGGGAAAGGGGGCGTGGCTCCTTCCTTCCATGCAAACTGAACTTCTCATATAGGTTATGTCTGGAACTGCTTACGCTAACGTCCTGAAATTCTACACAGCTACATATGTTATCAATACCGTAGTTATGGCGAAAAGTGATAATTATTGGAAAGGCTGGATCGATATACATTTACGTAAACGCGCAAGTATCACTCGATTGGGAACCATTTTCTCCTAGATTTATAAATCCCATTGAACTATTCTAACTTTGTCTTTAATTTTCAGTAAAGTAAAATTTTTGTGAAAATTTTGAAGAATTTTTTTAAGTTTTTCACAAAGAATGGAGCTTTGCTTTTACGAGTTTCGCTATAAACTGTCCTATCTACATACCTATTTGCATAAAATGATAGCCGTTTTCGTTGTTCGGAATAAACTCAAAAAACACTGAATAGAGGTCCGTCAGATTGTCGGAGGTTATCTTACATACATATATGGTCCAATTACATGCTACTATAAAACTCGCTAGGTGGTGCTGGAGTAGAGTTATTTATAAAAATCGTATTTATTAACCGATTTCGTTCAAATTTTAAATGTGAGCTATGTACCTGTATGATAGAAAATTCTTTTGATAAAAATTTACCCGATTAGTGCCGCTGGAGTTAAGGTAGAAATTCATAACACGTATTCATTTTATGGTAAGCAATGGTTTTGCAGAAAATAAGCCCAATGGATGGCGCTGCAGCCGAAATGTATAGAAACCCCGTGTGGTTGGTCTGCTTTGGACCTATGTTTAAGTTATACGAATTTAGTTTTCAAATGTTTAAATGAAGCATGGGGTTAAGTTTTTCTGACGCCCTCATGCACGATCATGCGGTCTTGCATCTACCCTGAAATCAGTTCATAAATTTTACCACGAATTGTAAAAGTGGTGAATTAACAAGGAAAGATCACCGTAGGTATATCAACTGCTTCATTTGAAAGATACTTAAGAGATCACACTACTCATTTAGCTACGTACCGGAAAACTTTTCATCCTATGGGACAGCGAGGATTCTTGGCCTTCCTATAAAGAAAATGCACTTCTGTGCTCTTGAGTTTCCCTATAAGAACTTTTATTGGCATACGTAAGATCATACAAAAAGATTACGCATGATTGGCAGAGATCTCACAGGTGAAAATAAGACCATCAGTAAAGCTCATGACACCATGCCTATGTGTGAGGAGGATACTGCGCCTTAGTGGTTTCAACTTAAATCAAAAACTTTGACTTTACAGACTTATTTTGTTTTTAAACGCTCTTTTGCATTGGCTAACGCAAAAGCTCTTATTAGGCGCCGCGAAGTAAGCGGGCATTGGCTAGTATACAATAAAACACTTTTGATTAGTTACACTTTAATATATTACACATTTTTCATTTAGTGTTAGTAAAAGTAAAAGGTTTCAGGTACAATAAATACTATATTTTTATCTTTTTTAATAACATTGAATATGCAAAAGAAAACATTTTAGTTAAAATTAAAATGTATTCTTAAGTTCATTTTTGAGTGAACTAAAATAAAAATAAAAGTTTTCATTAAAATAAATTAAATTCATTAACTTTGCACATTTCAGTCTTTTCTTTTTAAAATTTTATAAAAGTAATAATTAATGTTTAAAATTTGAGATTTGGATAAGAATAAAATAAATAAATAATTCAAGCAGTTATTAAATATTCTTCATTTTTGTCTATAGTTTTCCTTGATGATCAATAATAGAAATTAATCAAATAATTATAATCGTGTAATTAAAACATGTCAAAAATAATTGAAAATGATCAAAAATAACAAAATAATGATATTAAAAATAATGAATTAATTAACGTTTTTTACGTAATTAATTATTACTCATTAAACGGTTATCCAAAGAAACATGCTTTAATTAAAAATCATTATGAATATTAATCATTATTTAACAGGTCTGGTATATTTGAATACGTATTCCCTTTAATGGTTCACAATATACTTAAATAAAAGTTATAATATTTTGTGTAATTTATTGTATTAAACTGTCGAAGTCAAATAAAACAGGACATGAATAAATCGTTTGTACTTGGTACAAGTCTGGTAATTTTCGAACTAGTTCGGTTTC
>NW_023462533.1:0-18476 GCF_013731165.1 Rhagoletis pomonella
ATATATGCCATAGCGGCTAATAACGGATACAAAAGAGATCTGGTAGAAGAAATCCGAAGGGAGCACAAAAACAAAAAGCCAAACAAAGAAGAAAACAATAACAAAAATTGGGCGGTATTAACCTATACTGGAAAGTCAACGTACAAACTTGCAAAGCTGTTCCAGAAACACAACCTTCGCACATCATTCAGAACAAATAACAACGTGGGACGGATACTACGGAACACCACAAATCAAGAAGATCCATTGGATAAACAAGGAGTCTATAAACTAACTTGCAAATGCCAGCATAGTTACATAGGTCAAACAGGACGTAAAATAAAAACAAGATTCCGCGAGCATATAAGAGACTATAACAAAAAGACACAGAAACCGAGCGCAATACCAGAGTCAAATTTTGCTAACCACATGTTTAACAACAAATGTTCACCAACGCAAATAAGAAAGGCAGCGAAACTACTGCATGTACAACATAAAGGCCAACGACTAAACGTCCTAGAAAATATGGAAATATACAAACTAAAAACCTTCGACGGCAAAATAATAAACGAACAAACAAATACCGCATCGGATGTTATATTCGAACCCTTAAAATTGATTTACGAAAAAAAGAAAAATGACAACAAAACAACAGGCATGGACACTCCGAACACACCAAAAACCACCACCAGGGCAAAAATCACTGACTTTTACCTACCTGCAGGCAAAAACCATACAGCGACAACATAATGCATGTTAATATCGAAACAGCGAAGATGAACCTATTACCTGCTTCAAAAAATGGGCACCATGGCATATCTAGTAATTAATCATCGACGAAAATCACATTACCTAAGATAAATGAACATAAATTAGGGACAAATCTCGAACCAGACAGAACGAAAAATGACACTGAAGATGGCACAACGCCGAAACCGGTTTGTCTGCAAACCAAACTTGACAAGGGATGACGGAAATTCGTTCCAAAATAAATCAATTATTTCAATTTAAATGTAAATTACAAATTCTAAAATTAACTTCATATATGGAAAACCCTAAATACTCAAATACCATAAAAAATAAATCAGATAAATTTTTTTAAATACAATTTAAAAAATTACTATTAAAAAATTAAATAAAAAAAAAAAAATATTTATAAAAATTTCCTGCTCTGGGACTCGAACCGTGCATCTCTCGACTAGCACACCAGAGCTTTGCTCTGTCGGCCATTGCCACTGTTTGAGCGCCACGAGCAAAATTACATACTTATTCCTTTCACGGGCAATGAAATGGCAAGTAAATTTTTCCTAAAATTAAGGAAACACATTTTCCTTAAACTGAGTCGAATCGTTTACTCATATTAAAGAAGCCATTACCATTGGAGCCATTGGCTGGTAATCGGGCATGTTCTGCATTTTACTTCCGAGTGAATTTTCATGTTGAGCCTATCTCAAATTTCCGGGTAAAGTGAATAAATTCGAGTGAAAGTGAAATGCAGAACATGCCTAAATATTTCCTTAGAATATGTAATATACTTTTTTCCTAGCATCAAGGAATGTTTTTTCTGAGTGTGGTAACTTGAATATAACTTCGTAACTAAAACTTTAACTTCAAGTCGTCATCCTACAGCAATGAATCTTTATATATATGTACATATGTACATATGTCATTTAGGACAAAAAGCACAAAGGCACAGTTTGCCTATCGAATTTCTCAAAAAAGAAAATTTTGAGAATACCCTAATGTACATATGTATGTGTGTTGGCTTTTGCATCGCCCTGGCTGTAGTATCCTACTTTTCACAAGCTTACAAAATTCGCTGACATCACAACTCCTTGCTGCCATTCAGTGTTAGATTGGCATATGCCAACATCTTTGAGCTGCCAGCTCTATGCAGTAGTGGTAAGCTGGCGTTGGTGACAGTGATGGCAGCCATGACGTTAAGTACGACTTGGACTTTTGGCGGCACTGAATCTACATACATAAATACATACATACATGGTGATGGTGCCAACGCCAACACACATACATACATACATATGTATGGGCATAAATCGGAAGCTGCTCATAAATGTAAAATTTTCACCAACATTGTCACAATTGGGCAGACGTGCATATTTCCAACGCCATGCCAGGAGCACTCACCGCCTGCTTTATTTGTGACTTTTTTGCTACTTGCAACTATGTATTTTGTGTGTTGGTGTTACTTTTTAAGCATAGCAAGCTTTGAATTTGTGTAGTTATATGCGAGAATTTTCCCATAAATAGCCATTTTCCGTTAAAACCACAATTCTTTGACTTTGCTGATGTACCCGCCATGTTGTTTAACAAAAAAAAAACATTATTTGCTTGTCAACGCAATAAAATATTCCGCAAACTCAGCAAAGGATTGACACTTAGTGCAAAGGGACAAATTTAGTGGGTAGAGAAAAAAAATCAAGATAGGGAATTTACTGCGTAATAACCTATTTCAGTATAGATTTATATTAATTGGCTATCCACTTTACTTTCGTTTACGTTTTATAACCTACCACGAGTAGCTGCAGAGATTTCCCAGAAAATCCCATACTTTCTACTTGGCACTTATATAGTTAGTATTTATAATACAGCCACATATTTTTACTGAGAAAACATTAGTTGTTTTTTTTTGGTGTGCATAGCGTAAATGGAGATGCATGCATACAAATTCTGTTCAAAAGGATTTATGGACAGCGCTTTTTATTTTACCTTCCTTCATTCACAAATGCTTACGCACTGTACATTAGTTGGTACATCATAAAGGTATTATACATACAGATAGGTACAGATGTTTTCAGGTCATTTCTAAAATAAGTAATTCTACATATCGATGTTCCTCGGTGTAATAACGACACAACTCAAAACTAAAAAACAAACCACTTACTGCTATAAGTAACTACTAAGAATTACTAAAGTAAATAGTAAGGATTAGAAATGGAAAATACAAGGATTAAAAACAAGAGGACCTTAACGTAGTAAGAGTTTTTTTTTTACTTGTGTCTTTATTTCAGCAGAATATGTAACTCCCATTCAGTTCTTTATGAATGGTTCTGTAGCCGCCTAAAGGATCTTGGCCAATTCCAATATGACATGCCAGTGATTTTCTTCTGTATAAAGTGACGTCAATTGCAAATACCAAGTGCAGCCAAGTCCTCCACCACCAGGTCTTTCTATGGCACAAGATGCCTTCCTCTTCCTCTGTTACTATGTAGCATCACTACCAGCGTGGTAGGGAGCGTTTCCGCCCATTCCTGTGATATGAGCAAGCCAGCGTAGGCGCTGTATCTTAATTCGTCGCACTATGTCTATATCGGTTTAACTGCCTTATTATGTATCACGAATGATAGGCAACACGAACGATTCGTCTGCGACAACGTCTCTGATTACGATTTTTTTACTCCATCGGTTGTCTTCGTCTTGCTTTTCATCGATTACGTTACAATCGCCTCGCTTGCGTCTAAACCGGCATGAATGATGCCGTTGGACTAATTTTTGAAGCATTCCTATGAAGACGAATCTTTCGTGTTGCCTATCGTTCGTGATACATAATAAGGCTGTAAAGCTCATACAGCTCAACGACCCATCGTCTTCAGTATTCGCCATCGGTAACGCGCAATGGCCTTCTGCAGAATCTATCTCCCGAAGACACCAAGAGCCACCAGTTCAGATGTTTTCATTGTCCAAGCTTCTGCTCCGTGCACCAGCACGGGCATGATTAGTGACTTATAAAGTGTGATTTTTGTAAGACATGAGAGGACTTTACTTCTCAAATTCCTCCTCAGTTTAATGTAGCACTTGCTGACAAGAGTGATCTCCGTTGGATTTCAACGCTGCCATTATTATTGGTAATAATACTGGTTCCCAAATAAACGAATTCGTCTACTTTTTCAAACTTGTAACTATCAACAGTGACGTGTGTGCCAAGACGCGTATCCTCTGACTGTTTGTGTGTATCTCCTATACTTCGCTTTGTCCTCGTTCATCACCAGGCCCATTTGCTTCGCTTCTTTATCTTATCCAGAGAAGGCAGAACAGACGTAGTCTTTATTTTACCGATTATATCGATGTCGTCGGCATACGCCAGCAATTGTACGCTCTTGCAAAGGACTACGACCGAGTGGTTCAGTTATGCGGCCCTTATTATCTTATCCAGGATTAAATAAAAAAAAATCACATGAAAGGGAGCCATCATGTCTGAAACCTCGTTTGGTATCAAACGGCTCCGAGAGGTTCTTCACAATTCAGATAGAGCTGATCGTATTGCTTACCGTCGTTTCACTCAACCGTACTATTTTCGCGGGGATACCAAATTCAGACATCGCGGGATAAAGATAACTTCTTTTCGTGCTGTCGAAAGCGGCTTTGAAGTCGACAAATGGATGGTGCGCGTCGATCTTATTTTCGCAGGTCTTTTCCAAGATTGGCGTATGGTGAACACCCGACCTGTGGTGGATTTATCAGATCTAAAGTCACACTGATAAGGAGCAATCAGCCATTTACCATTGAAGACCAATAAAATTTCCTGGACATAGGAATGCGTGGTCAGCCTCTTTTCTGGCTAGAATGTCTGCCAACTTCATTGCCCATGATTCCACTGTGCGCCGGTACCCAACTGAGGTAAACACGGTTCCTGAATGCGATAAAGACAGTCCCACACCATATATGACATAACTTTCCAGAGCCGCCCTGCTGTGTAAGTGTATGCAGAAATGCAGAAGTGTTTGTTGGTCGCCAAACTTTCTACAAACGGTTGCAGCCATTGTTGAATAACGTGCACCTCGGCCTTAAAGGCAGAACTAACTAGTCCCATCAAAGTGAAAGAGAGCCTTATGGGTTGTACGCCGTAGGTTCCAGCTCCGATGCCATGATCAGGCTTGGAGCCGTCAATTACCAAATATGGCTTCGGTCGTTCCCTGCCCCAGTTGGTTCTGTTGGGGTAGAAGACTGTGAATTTATGTATGAAATTAAATATCTGAAGGCGCAGGTCTATAAAGTTAATGCGAAGTCCTTTTTCATATTCTATGACCCTGAGAGAAGAAGGGTGTATGAGCTTTTTGTTCCACATTGTCCGCTCAATAGCAGAACCTACTTCTTGATAACAATGTGTAGCGGAGGCATGTGAAGCAGCTCGAGAACGGCGGCTAATAATGTTCTCAGTGATGCACACGCAGGTTAGTCCTTGTAGTTTACTGGTCTTGGCCGGTGCGAACTTTACTTTTGTATTCTTCCATCACACGTAGGGCTCGAAGTCTATCTAAAGCCTCTTGGGTCCGGCACCCGGTTGGAATGCAACTCCACATAAGACCAGCCAAGGCGGGTTCTATCCGCAATTGGCTATTAAACAACAGCCACCACCAATACTCTCCGAGGGCCCGAAGCCGGTGCGCAGTCTTTATGATATTATATGTACATATGTATATTAGGGTGGTCCTTAAAAAAAAAATCAAATTAGCGATTTTTTTCAGTCTCACCCCCTAAATCAGTAATACCACGGTGACAAATATCACATACTAACAGACCCGGCGAACTTCGTCCCGCCCAAAATTTGTATATATTTTATTGAAACTTTTTGGTCCAACATTTTCACCAACAATTCACGTTTACGATTTTCATTGGCATATTTATCTGCTAAGATTAAGGTTTGGTGGTCATTTTCCGCTTTAAATAACCTAAGGAAAGTGTTATATCCGTTCTTGAAATTCTCCAGTTATGCGGCATTTCATAGCACGGTTATTCGCAAAGCGAAATAAATTTTTTCCTCTTCAGACGAAATACCTTACAAGTTTGAACGCATAATAATATTGGAAAATCACATCGAATGGGCCAATTGCAACGCAGGAGCGTTCGATATACTCAATGGTGCAACAGGTCGATTTAATCTGATCTTCACGGCCCTTTTTTTCACTTGGCTATTTTTAGTAATAGTTCGACTTCAGCACCACTTGGCTGCACGTTTTTGCAATAGTATTGCATACATATTTAAAACATTAGCCAAATCGGATCATAAATAAGATTTTTAGTAATAACTCAACTACAGCGCCAACTGTCGGATTAAATTGTGAAACTAAACCATCCAGAGACCCACTCAAATACACAAAAAGTTTCGTTAAAATCCGTACAACCATTTAGGAGGATTTCACTCACAAACACACCTACAGAAGAATAAAAAAATTCATTCAAAGATAGCTAAAGGTCGGTAGCTTTGTAGGCCTCACACCCCTTTTCAAATAGCCCAAATTTTCTCCATGAGTATTGGCTTGATTTCAACTATATACATATCTCCATACGAAGTTCCAGTACTGTACCATGAATACTATGGGAGGTGCCACGCCTCCCTTTCCAACAGCTGCCCTCTTTCTTCATGAGTATGCGATTGATTTCGTATATCTCCATACCAAGTTCCAGAACTCTACCATGAACACTTCCAAAGATAGGCAGTATGAAAAATTCGGTTTGTATGGGAGATGTCACACCCCTCTTTACAATAGCTAAAATTTTTCTCCAAGGGTATGCGATTGATTTCGTATATCTCCATACCAATTTCCAAAACTCTACCATGCACACTTTCAGAGATATGTAGCATGAGAAATTCGGTTTGTATGGGAAGTGCCACGCCCCCTTTACATATAGATTTTTTTCAGCCTAAAACCATCGTTGGGACAAGTGCGGCAGGTGGCAGTTTCAAAAAAATCGGTTCAGCCGCTCTCGAGCCTTGCGAAAACTAACAAACGGCTTTCTAAATATATATTAGTTGAGATATAATATATATTATAATTATATTTTGACAGTATCCGTTGTTTCTGATTGGCGCAAAAAAATCTTGCCTAGTGACGAATTCGCCCCTTGATGTGGTCGTTACTTAAAGCTATTTATATGCGAAATTGCATGAAAATTGGAAAACAGGAATTTATAAGCTTATCCAGGCAAAAAGCTACCTACGTACCGAATTTTAAGCAAATCGGACCATAAATACGATTTCTTCGAACAGATCGGCCCCTGGTCCACTTCTTGGACAAAATGGATCATACATGCTAAAAAGCTACCCACGTACCGAATTTTAAGCAAATCGGACCGTAAATACGATTTCTTCGAATAGATCAGACCAGGGTCCACTTCTCGGAAAAATGGACCATATATCCTAATATATGCTAAAAAACTACTTACGTACCGAATTTTAAGCAAATCGGACCATAAATGCGATTTTTTTGAATAGATCGGTCCCTGGTCCACTTCTCGGAAAAAGCTACCTACGTACCGAATTTTAAGAAAATCGGACCATAAATACGATTTCTTCGAACAGATCGGTCCCTGGTCCACTTCTCGGACAAAATGGATCATACATGCTAAAAAGCTACCCACGTACCGAATTTTAAGCAAATCGGACCGTAAATACGATTTCTTCGAATAGATCAGTCCCTGGTCCACTTCTCGGAAAAATGGACCATATATCCTAATATATGCTAATACATGCTAAAAAGCTACTTGCGCACCGAATTTTAAGCAAATCGGACCGTAATAAGATTTTTTCGAATAGACCGGTCTCTGGTCCACCTACCGGAAAAAAATTTTTTTAGCCTAAAACATGGTGGTTACCGAAAGCTATTTGTATACAAAATTTCATGAAAATCGGACCAGCCGTTCGCGAGATTACCTGTTACAAAAAAAAGGTACTTCTCTTTATATAATTGGTATAGATAAGTTTTGGTCCCGATTGGAGACGGTTAAGGCGTGTCGCACAGGGAGACTCAAAAAATTATAATTATTATTTTTTTTATCTAATACCCAAAAGCGATACTACCATATTCGAAGATATCTACTATATATTTGTGGAAGTACCCAATTTGCCACAGGGCGAAGACGACGTCGTTACGACGTCGCTCTGGCGAAGTCGTTTTGGTGAACTCGAAACGACGTCGTTACGACGTCGCTTTGTTGAAGCCGTTACGACGTCGCCCTGGTGAAGTAGTTTGCGTGAACTCGAAAGGACGTCGTTACGACGTCGCTCTGGTGAAGTCGTTTTGGTGAACTCGAAACGACGTCGTTACCACGTCGCTCTGGTGAAGTCGTTTGGGTGAACTCTAAACGACGTCGTTACGATGTCGCTTTGGTGAAGCCGTTACGACATCGCCCTGGTGAAGTCGTTGGGTGAACTCGAAACGGCGTCGAAACGAAGTCGTTTTTTCCATACAAAATTCAACGTCGTTCCGACGTCGTTTTTTCTCATCGAATTGAAGTCGTTGCGACGTCAGTCTGGTGAAGTCGTTTGGGTAAAATCGAGGCGAATCCGTTTCTTCGAGCCTACAAGTTTTTGAGGAACCTTCGGTCTAGGTTGGACAAGTTCCACGCCCAAATTTTAATATATCTAAGCATAAATAAAAGTCATTCAGTAAACCGTTTTTATTATGACATATAAAATGTTTTTTTTATAAAGGCTGAATTTCTTTATTCATTCTGAACGTTTGGAATAAACTTTTTTGTTTACTTATTCTTTAGAACGTTCCTGATGATATGTTAACGTATATTTCAAAAGCATTCTGTTTATTCCGGCTGTGAAATGGGATTATCCGGAATGTATAAAGAAACGCAGCCAAAGGTAAAGTTCAATCTATTGGCCTTATTAATAAAAAATAAAATTTGTGGAAATAAGGTTTTTTTTAATTTGGTAGACAGCGTGGCGACGAACAACTGTTACCCAGGTTTTTTTGAGAAATAAAAGCGTCCTTTATAGATTTTGCGAAAAAAGTATTTTATTGTTAATTTTCCACAGATTTTACTTTAGTCGGATTAATTAGTGTTTAAATTGTAATTTATTACATTTGCCAGCAATGTAAACTTAGAGAAAAGTTCATTTGGCACGCAAGTCTTTTTCAGGTGACAGAAGGGACTCAAAATGGAGAACATAAGCGGCATCTCATCACAACAGCGGCAATTAGAAGTACGCTTTAATTGTTGATGCCCAGCTCTCAAAAATGATTAATATACTTTAAATATTATTTCAGAAGCGTTCCAGCAAAAATTCAACGAATCTGTGGAAATAATAGAGCGAGTAACCAAAAGATATTTCCATTATGCTGGAGACAGGATCTCAAAACGGAATAAAAGAAATGTTTCACAGTCGTCTGCATAAATATACTATCTGTCATATTTATAAATTTTAACAATTTATTTTTTTGTTACTTCATTTTAGTTATCTTTATAAAAATTGGGTTTATTTTTTAACAAGGACCATATAGTTCAAAATTCAAAAATTGCGCAATATACATATGCATGTATGTACATATAAAAAAAAATTAACAAGCTTTTATAAAAATTTTAAGATTTTTATTCTGCATTAAAGAAACACATACGAAGCAGTTTTAAAGTCCATTGAAGTTTGGTATGTATAATAGAATACAAGGTTCATATGGATGAAAATGCGCAGTACCACAAGAAAAAATAACACCAAAAATTAATGAGTTTTGTGTTACTTCAAACCTGTGTTCTATTATACTAACATTTTATGGACTATAAAACTGCATCCTATGTATTTCTTAAATGCAGATTAAAAAGCTTAAAATTTTTAAGAAAGCTTGTTGACATTTTTTTATATATACATATATTTGTATGTATGTATACTGCACATTGCTTTAATTTTAAACTACATGGTCCTTGTTACAAAGTAAAGCCAATTTTAATTAATTTTAAACATAATTAAATGAAGTAACAAAAAAATTAATTGTTAAAACATGCCAATATTTTTGACCCAGGGTGTTGTAATATATTAAAATATATTAAAATTTTTGTTTGTATTTTATAACTAATGTTTTCCTTATTTTTCTTTTTAATTAATATTTAAGTATTTATGTATATTTAAAAAACTTTGAAAAAAATTCAATGAATTAAATTTAACTCTTTTAAACTAAAAAAAATGTTTTTTAATTTTCTAGCAATTTTGAGCGTCGGTTTGCAGTTCGCTGGTATATCTTTCTTGCGGGCTGCAGGGGAGTCGTTTTTGCGACCCGCCGGTAAGTCGTTTTTGCGACCAGCTGGCGAATCATTTTTGCAGCCCGCCGGCGAAGTGTGCTTTTCATCCGATGGCGAGTTCGCTGGCGAGTCGTGATCCACTCGCTGAGCTACTCAATCAAATGGTAACGTATGCCAGATTTTGTGCGATACTCATTACGTGGTGGATCAATTGGACTGGCCGTAAAGAACTGAAAAAGCTATTCAATGAGTTTGCCGCCATCGATGCTGATTACTGTTATCGCTATCCCAATTTGGTCAACGAATGCGCTCATTGCGACTCGTACTTGATTTGGAAAGGTGCTGCAATTTTACTACAGAATGCTTCGGCGTTCGCCAGCATGTGGCTGCTTGTGGATGCCGGTTGGTTATTTATTCTGTACATTTGCCTAACAACTGTGCTTACAAATGTACTCTTCCTGGTATTGACGCATTTCTTCATCGCCGTATTGTATACATATCGTTTCGCTTGGGTATCGAATATGCGGCTGCAAATAATGGCGGACAGTGGCAATGAAGTGCAACGCGCTCAATGCCGGTTGGTAAGCTTGGAAATCGATGCTATTGCCCAGCAAAAAACACGATTACCACAGAAACGAAAGTGGAAACGAGCTAGGCGATGGGAATCGCTTACCCTTTCGCTTCAAGAAGGCCTTATTTTAACATGGGCATGTCATTGGAGGTAAGCCCTTACCCGCAGCATTACCTTCAAACGAAGGGAGAACGCATGGATAAACAGAATCCATAGAAGCGAACAAAGAATGCCTTACAGAGAAACTAATGTAGAATGCCTAGATAAGTACATACTTATTTATATTAAATTGAAATCAGAAAATGTCTTAAAAGATTAAAATTAATTAAAATTTTTATAAATCAGCTTTTATACATACATATGTATTTATTTAGGTATTTAGATTTTCTTAAAAATCGGTATGTACATACATGCATATTTAACTAAGCTTAAAATTGTACTTCCTCACTCTTGTACTTCACTTCATTGACTGACTTCAACTTCGCTGCAAATTGAACAAAGCAAAACATGATTTTTATGCGAGACAAATTTCCACAGAAAGTAACGGTAGAAAAAGAATTTTTGGGTATTCATTCTATTTTTCAGCTGACTACGATGCAGCATTCTACTTTGTATTCCCTGAAATGAAGCAAAGAAGTGAGACAAATAAAAAAAATATTGTAGGACATTCTACTTTGTATTCCCTGAAATGAAGCAAAGAAGTGAGACAAATAAAATATTGTAGGACATTCTACTTTGCATTTCCGGAAATGAAGCAAAGAAACGAATTTAAAAAGAAATATTATAGGACATTCTACTTTGCATTCCCCGAAATCAAACAAAGAAGCGAAATAAATAAAATATGGTTGGACATTCTACTTTGCATTACCGGCAATGCCTAAAAGAAGCCGAAAAATTTGAAGGCATTATAACGCTATGCCTTCTAGAACACGTTACCACTAAAAGCGATTACCGATTTTTTGCTGGGTGCACACACGTATTTGCGTTTGATACGCTTATGTGAGGGCTACACAAAAATACATCAATATCAGCTTTTATTGGTGGTCGGCTGTATAACCGCTTGCAATATCGAGGTACTATTTTACATGCGACTTCTGTGGGGCGGCAAGGCGTACGAGATGGACGCGTCGAATATTTTTGGAATAATACAAATATTTTTCGTAAATATATTGGACTTTTGGCTGACGATGACAATTGGTGAGTTGGCGGTGGTAACTTCGCAGAAAACATTGGAAATACTGTGCCATTTTAATGAAAAATGGGACTTGGCGGTGCCTGTGGAACGAAGTGTATGAAAAATATTTAAGTTTATTCTAGCAAGAAATGAACGTTGCTTTTTTTTGCAGTTGGAACGTTTTGCCTTAATTTGCTGCAGTAAAAAGTTGCGTTTTCATTTGTGTGGCATAGTTGACATCAATCACCTGACTGGCTTACAAGTTTTATTTAAAATAAATATTATAAACATAGATTGGGGCGTGTATAGGCAAGAGTACGAGAAACTACCCAGCAAAAAACACGATTACCACAGAAACGAAAGTGGAAACGAACTAGGCGATGGGAATCGCTTACCCTTTCGCTTCAAGAAGGCATTATTTTAACATTAGCATGTCAGTGGCGGTAAGCCCTTACCCGAAGCATTTCCTTCAAACGAAGGGAGAACGCATGGATAAAAATAATCCAGAGAAGAGAACAAAGAATGCCTTACAGAGAAACGAATGTAGAATGACTAGATAAGTACATACTTATTTATATTACATTGAAAACTGAAAATACAGATTGTCTTAAAAGATTAAAATTAATTAAAATATGTATAAATCAGTTGTTATACATACATATGTATGTATTTAGGTATTTAGATTTTACTTAAAAATCGGTATGTACATACATGCATATTTAATTAAGCTTAAAATTGTACTACCTCACTCTTGTACTTCACTTCAATGACTGACTTCAACTTCGCTGCAAATTGAACAAAGCAAAACATAATTTTCATGCGAGACAAATTTCCACAGAACGTAACGGTAAACTAGTAATTTTTAGCAAAAAAAAACCGACTTCAACTCCCATATAAAAAAAAATATATATATATATATATCTCATGATCCGCTGATCGGATCTTAACCAGATTAGTATGGGACCACCTCTGAGACACTACCTTTCCGATGCAAAAAGAATTATCGAAATCGGTTGACGTGGTCCAAAGTTATGCGGTAACATACATTAAAAAAAAAAAAAAAAAAAAATATTCCGACGAACTGATAACCTCCTCCTTTTTTGGAAGTCGGTTAAAAAAAAGAATCTTTGGATATTTATTCTATTTTTCAGCTGACTACGATGCAGCATTCTACTTTGCATTCTCCGAAGTGAAGCAAAGAAGCGAATTAAAAAAAAATTATTATAGGACATTCTACTTTGCATTGCCGGTAATGCCTAAAAAAAGCGAAAAAATTCGAAGGCATTATAACGATATGCTTTCCAGAACACATTACCACTATAAGCGATTACCTCTAAAAAGTATTGTATTAAATAACCGATGCTTATGTATGTAAATAAATTTTAATTGTTGATTTAAATGCTGCCCTAATATAATATTCACATATATATTTATATAAATATGTATGTACACACATACATATCCCTGCAGTACGGGGAAGTGACTACAGGACTGCTGAATCGGTAGCTACCTGATAAACACCGTCAATTACCGACCGACTACTTGTAGTGTATTTCATCGATTATTTTACAAGGCAATGTCCTAGGCGGTTGTCACCATCGGCTCTCCCTGCACTACCGGGACTTACGAAAGTAGTCACTTGCGTGATTTATGGGCGCCCTCTGTCGTAGTTTTTCGCTATTCTACTTACGACCGGTTCGACTCTGCACTACCATGTGCACTACCACGAGTTAATAGAGTAGCTAATTACCTTGGAGTCGGTGCAGTAGCGGTTCAAAAGTAGCGATTGACTCCAGCATTACTGAAGGGATATTAACATATTTTCGTACATAATCTATTGACATACATTCACACACTTTTGTGCCCAAAAAGGCATGTGATGTATAGAACACTCGAGCGCTCGCACGTCGCTCACTAGTCTTACCTAGCCGAGCGAGTATGCAGACAGCTACTCGCCTCGGCACTGCGAGCGAGGCAACACACAGCAGCCTCGCTCGTCTAATAGGAACGCGGGCAAACAAGTGGCGCTCGCTCGTTTGCCGAGCCTCATTGCTGCTACGAGTACGAACTGCGAGCGCCTCGTTGCCTACGAGGCATTGAGTAGGTGTTTGCTTGCTCGCTCGCTCGAACTCCGAGTTTTTGCCTACCCTGGACCCGAGGTTCAAAACAAATTCGTTTTGAAGATCCGTTAGCATTGGCCTAAGTAATACAGTTTTTGCGAACTTAAATAATGTGCACAGATGATCTTATGGAAACGGGAAGTGAATCGTCACTGGAATCAGTTGAAAATGAGTTCGATCTTTGAGCCCCTCATAAATCTCTTGTACACAAACGAAGGCGAAAATATGATGGTTTGGGTGTCACCTACAAGTTGAAATGAGTTTTTATTTAAATTTTCAAGTCCTGGAACTAAAGGGGAATATCATCGACGCCAAGAAGGAAATGAAAACCAAACTTTACGGACTTTCGAAAAAATATTGACGATTAGTTGGGGCCTCGGTGCCTACTGGGCGCCCTTTTTCAAAAGCTGGTGGTACTGCCACGGAGAAAAGCAATCGCTTAAAAAGAAAAAGGTTCATCAAGCTTTGGTTTTTGCAAACTTGGTTAAATAATAAATAATTATCGCCGCTAAAAATACTCGTTTTATATTATTTAAGGCGAATTAACAAGAGCATTAGAAATTTTGTATGGAAAAGTGTTTTTCTGAATACTCACTGTACAACTTTTCACGTTTTGGTAATGATATGTATGTACTATTATAAAGATTTTATAGTTTTTCAAGACCCTTGTAGAAATTTTCTAATTCAGTAGTCGTTTAACTTATAAGGTACAAAATTACTTAACGGAAAGTCTCCGTATTTAGAATTAAACGTGACTACAATTTTTATATCTTTGTAGGTCTTTGGGGACGAATTTGGCAGGACTTGAAATTGACCCGATTCATTCGAATTTGTCGATAATTTCCGATAATTTGATACATATCGACAAATCAATGTGTTTCAAAACACTAAAATCCGATAACTCACCAAAATTTGAAGACTCGACTAATTTTCGATAACTGTGCGTTTCGAGGGCTCGATAAATTTCGAAAATGCAAATATATCGACATAAATAGATAGCTCAATAAACTTTGGATATCTCTATAAAATTCGATAACTCACCAAAATTTGAAGACTCCATATTTTATGAAGCTTTTGGCGATAGCTCGTTACGTTTTGGTAACACGACAAAATTCGATAAGCATTGATAACTCGTTAAGCTTACATATATACCTAGGAAATTTCAATAACTCCATAAATTTTGAAAACTCCAAAAACTTCAGTTCGGTAGTCCAACAGATTTCGGTAAATGAATATCGATAACTCGATAATTTCAAGGAATTCGATGCATTACGATAAATCGATAAGTTTCGTTAATTCTATAAAAAACAATAAATCAAAAAATATTGATAGCTTGATAAATTTTAATAACCTGATAAATTTCTGTGATCAGATAAATTTATATAGCTCGATAGCTCTCCATAAATTTCGACAACAAATTTTATGTGCCTAAAAATTTCGACAACTCATAAACTATTGATCAATTTGCATAATTCGATACTTTGCGGTAACTCAATTAACATGGATAACTAGAAAAATTTCCGTAACTTGATAACTTTCGATAATAAATTTTTTTATGACTGAATTTATTTCCATTCCTATCGAAAAATTTGAATAAATTTTCTATCCAATGCTTTTGAAATCTATTCAGTAAAATCGCCAAAGGAACCGTGAAAAAAAATGTATGTTAGTATATTAATATATAGAATATGTATGTAGATGTAGTGCGCAAAGGCCCAATCTACATTTGTATATGTGATTTGTATAAATGTTCATTGTTCATGTTGGCCACACCCTTTTTTCTGATCTCGGCAATCAAAATATCAATGAATACATATTTACATAAGGGTGTATCACTCTCTATCAAAAAATAAACGCTATAGTTTTCCCATCGGAATAATAAAATTATTATATTTTTCTAGTCTTATTCAGAAAATATAAAGTAGTTTTGCAAAAGGTTTATAAATTGAAAAATGTATGAAAACAACAATTTATAAAGCTTTTTAAACCTACGTTATTTTATGTGAATAAGGCCATAAGACTTTCCACAAAATATTTCGGAAAAATATGGGGATTTTTGTGAGCCGGGCCGAGCCGAAAATATCTCTGAAAATCTCATTATTTCGATTCTGTACAAAAAAAAATTAATATTTTTATTCAGACCTTTTAAACTTGAACTCACCTATTATCTGCAGTAATTTTTTGGAAAAAATTTTAAAAGGTAATTTAATAAAAAATCGATTTTTGGAGGTATTTTAAAATGAGGCCAGCTCACGTAAATCTTAATATTTTTTCGAAATATCGTGGCCTGACACACATAAAATAGAATAGGTTTTATAATTCCGGTGGAACATATTTGAAGTGGAACTTCTTTAGCGGCGGCTGGTTGGTTGGGAGTAAATTGTCAAATTCAGCGGAAATTGCACACGGAAATGGTGCAACGGAAATGGATGGGACTGAAACAAGTGCTTCTTGTATGTATGCATATGGCATTAATTTAACAAAAATTTGCTAACAAAAGGTTAATGAATAACACTTAGAAAAAGACCAATACAAGAATGAAAGTAAAGGTGACTACGTATATAGATAAAGAAAAGGATAAAGGCAAAGGTGAAAATAAAAACAAAAACAAAGATGCGTAAAGATAAAGGCAAAAATGAAGACTAAGGTAAATTTAAAGACTTTTCTTATGTATATAAGGGCAAAGGTGAAGAAAATGATAAACATAAAAGTAATGACAAAGAGGAGGATGAGTATACTGATAAAAGTAAAGATGAAGAAAGGGGAAGAAAGATTAAAATAAAGGTAATTAAAAAGGAAATGATATAGAGGCACCCTCAGAGACTCAATATGGGAACTATTTTGGGATTTTAGAGATTTTCGGGATTTTCGGGACTTATCTATATGATAATTGATATTTTTATTTGTTTTGTTATCGATATTTTTTTATCGTTTTTTTATCAAAATTTTTATCGATATTGTTATCAATTCTGCTATCGATATTTTCGGAACTAATCGATATTTTTATCGATTTTGTTATCGATATTTTCATCGAATTGTTATCGATTTTGTAATCGATATTATTTGCTATTTAGTTAGCGATATTTTTCATCGATTTTGTTATCGATATTTTTGTCGATTTTGTTATTGATATTTATTGTTTTTTTATCGATATTTTTTCAATTTTGTTATCGATATTTTTTCGTTTTTGTTATCGGTATTTTTATCGAATTTCTAATAGATATTGCTTCCAATATTATTATCGATTTTTCTATCGAAATTTTTATCGAATTTTTCATCGATTTTGTTATCGGTTTTGTTATCGATATTTTATTGGATGTTACTATCGATTTTGTTTTCGATATATTATAAAGATCAAAATGAAGATAAAGGAAAACAGAATAACATAAATGTAATTAGAACGAACAGGGGTAGGGGTAGGGATCTACATAGAAAAAATACATAAAATACAACCTTAAGCAAAAGCAGATGTATGTGTGCAGGGGCGCACAGAGGAAAATATTTTGGGAGGGGTTTATACTTCTGAAAGTTCGCTTCAGATAATATGCTCTTTAAGGTACATTTATGCAAGTTTTTTCGTAAATTGCACTTTATTTACATAAAATTAGCAAAGAACTCAAACATTTGTAACCGACTTCGAAAAAGGGAGAGGTTGTCAATTCGTCGGAATATTATTTTTCTTTTTTGTGTATGCTACCGCATAACTTTGAACCACGTGAACCAATCTCAATAATTCTTTTTTTTTAATCGGAAAGATGGTACCTCAAGGGTCGTCCCGTAATTTGAAAATTACTTGTTTAATATAAAGTTCTATAAACACAAGATGCGCTCAACTTTCAAAAGTAATAAAAAAATTTAATAAATTGTTTTAATGTTCATTTTCCTCAATTTCTGGTTTCTGGTTTTCGATTGATTTGGTGATTTTTGGGAAAAATTAAATGGACTTTCATTTTTATTATTTAGGTAATTTTGGTGGAACGAATTCGAAGTTGGTAAATTAAATCTTCGAATCCTTGTTAAGTACATATCAGTGGTAAACTCTTTTAGGCTGTAAGGTGTAAAAAACAACAGTAAGTGAGTATGCATTGCATATTTTTAGGACAATGGTTTCATTCGAAGTTAAACTTTTAAGAGCTCTCAATAAAAACGGAAAATTCATATAAAATTACGCACAAGAAATGGAATAGAAATTTTCTTCTACCAAAATTTCTTAAATAAGTGTGCATCTCCCAAGAAAAAAATGCTCGTATATTTATTTCTTCAAGAAAATTTACAGCAAAAGCAAAGTGCTTTTTGATAAAAAATATTTCTTTTTATTTTTCTTGAGAGCCGGCTTTAGGATACAGTTTGCATTTCAGGTTATTAGATTTAGAGGGGGGTTTGAACCCCAAAACCCACCCCTTGTGTGCGCAAATGTATGTCTGTATGTACATAGGTATTTATGTATGTATATTGGTTATGAGACAAAATAAATATGTATGTAACATAAGTTTCACTTCTCCAGTGTGGCCCAGGCGCATTTTCTTTTGTTTTTTTTGTGAGGCACTCTAATGCACATGTAGTATAGCACTCTGGAAAAATACAACTTTACTTTTCTGGACGTAGAACGCTTATCGACGCCTTCCAAATATTTCCGATTGTTAGACACGCC